>NC_056727.1:727496495-727616495 GCF_019279795.1 Protopterus annectens | reverse complement strand
GGGTTTGTAGAAGAAGTAGGCAGATTTGAGGTATCAGGAGATATTTGGCTAGCAAGAGTTTGGATGGCATCTGTGAAGAAAGACTTGAAGGCATTAGCAGTATGTGTGGGATTCTCGGGGTTAGAGCCTAGTGGGTTGGGAGTGATAGATTGACCTAGGTATAGAAGTTTGTTAATGCTAGTCCAAAACTTTTGTGGTTCCTTTTGGTAGGTTTGCTGTAATTGGAGGTAAAAGTTCTTTTTGTCTAACAGGATAGCTTTTTTTGTATTATTTCTAAATTGCCTAAAGGTTTGATGATCTGTAGGATTCTTAGTAGTACGCCATTTTGCCCAGGATTTGTTTCTGAGAAATATGTTTTGTCTAGTAGCATTTAAGAGCCAAGGGGCTGGTTTAGCTTTATTTCTAACAGAGTGTGTTGGGGCGTGTTGGTCCAGGATGGCTAAGAATGTGGAGCTGAAGTATCCTACTGCTTCACTGAGTGGGAGAGATTTTAGTGGTGACCAATTGCATTGCTTGAGTTCTGTCTGGAAAAGTTCTGGGTTAAACTGTTTTTTGTTGTGTACTGTTCTGAAAGTGTTAGGGTAAGTTAGGTTGGTTTTATGTTTGATAATATAAGTCAGTGAGTGGTCACTTAGGTCATCTGGGAGGGTTCCTGCTTTGTAAGTTTGATGAGGACTATTAGTAAGTATCCAGTCCAAGGTACTTTCTTTGTTTTTGGGACTATTAGTTCTGGTAGGGGAGTTAATAGTTTGTGAGAAGCCATATAGGTTAATATGGGTGGTGATAGTGGGATGTGTATTACTACAGGACTTCCAGTCGATATTAACATCTCCTAGGACTATGGTTTCTTGTGGGAGATTAATAGAAAGCCAGTTAAGGATAATTTCAAGGGTATTAATGTTATTTCCTGGAGGAAGATATATACAGATAATATTTATGGCTTTACATGAGTTAACCTGAAATTTAGAGATAAGTATTTCAGCACTATCGTCTAAAGGTGGTCTAAGATTTACAGTGCTAACTTGTAGCTCTGCTTTGTAGAGGATTGCTACCCCTCCTCCGTTTTTGGCTGTGCGGTCTAGTCTAATGATATTGTAACCAGGTGGGGTGACTTCATTGTCTTTAACAGTCGGTTTTAGCCAAGTTTCAGATAAATATAGGATGTTAAATAGGTGTATATTTAGGAGGGTGTGTAGGTGAGCAATTTTATTGTTAATGCTGCGTATATTGAGATGTGTTATAGAGAGTGAGTTAGAAGGTTTGGTAGGGGCTAGGGTACTAGTGTTATTCGGGTTGCAGTTCTCAGTGATAAAGGTATAGTTTGGGCCAGGGTTAGGATGTATGTCCCCGTCTAGTAAGGAGTGGAGGTATATTATGTTTTTAGGGTGGAGAGGCTTACAATAATAATGAAATAATTTAGATTGGTAAACTTAATGTGTGCTAGTCTATGATATTTGGCTAGTAAGTAGATGGGTTTGGATATGATGTTTAGGAAGTTTAGAGAGGTAGCTAATGGTGGTGTTGAAGTGTGTTTGGAGGGGAAGAGAAGGGTGGAGTATAGTGGTTGTTCATAGGAGGTTAGGAGATAGGCAGTTGTTAGAGGAAGAAAGGGTGAGGCCAAGAGTAATAGTTGTAATTGGTGTGGGATGGATGATATAGACACTATATTGGATTGAGAAGTGGGAGAAAAATGGGAGGTATGGTTTTGTGAGCAGGTAATGAGATATATCAATAGGAGGGATGTGAGGTAAGGTAATAATAGGTGTGTTGTGATAAGTGGGGTTGGGAGTGGTAATGATGTGATCTGCTCAATTGGAGCAGATGTAATGGGGGTGTGGCTTTAGAGGAATAAATGTAGGAGCACTGAGGGTGGGTGGGAATTGGGGGCAGGGTAGGGAAGCGGAGTGAGCCTGCAGGGCGAACAGAGTGGGTAGAGACAAGAGAGTAGACTGTCGAGGATGACAATCAGTGAAGTATGAAAGTCTGCAGGTAACTCTGAAAGTAAGAGATATAGAAGAAAGTTAAGAGGCTAGCAAGAATAGACTTAGGATGTTAGAGGAGTAGAATGTGATTTAAGATACCTTAAGACAAAAAATAGATAGTGAAACAGTGAGTCAGAAGAAAACTGGGTACTAAGTTAGGGAGATATGGTAAAGAATAGATGAATAAATTAAAGGACAGAAAGCTTATATTAAGGTGCCACCTAGTGGTCAGTCACTTTATTGCAGCAAATAAGTACCCTAAAGGGGATGTCAGGCTGAGGGAGAGGGGGGAGATAAACTGGTTTGAGATAAAGATGGTATAAACTGGAAGTAAGGGTTATTTAAAATGCTAAAAGGGGAGGGGGGTTGGCTGCTGGCTAAACTGACTGAGAAGCTTGCCTAACCTAGCAGTATCTTTAAATTATTGGTATTATTATAATTTTTCTGTAACAACACATACTTTCACTGTCTTTTATCAAGGAAAAGTCTCTCAGGGAGCTGGTAGGTTAATTCTTTAGTCTGGACTATTCTTATATATATATATATATATATATATATATATATATATATATATATATATATATATATATAGTTCCACTTCACAATATCGAATTACTGAAAACTCGAACTTCATATGGTCGAGACCATATGATCTAGTTTTCAGTAACTTGAAATTAGGAAGTGAAATTAAAAAAAAATCCCAAACACATCATTTCACCCTCCCTACTTAAATATACCATCTCCGTGATCGCACTATAGCAAGGAAATGGGAGATCTCCCATTCTGTGCTTCTGCATACAGCACTGAATGGGAGATTTCCCTTTTCCCCACTGTAGAGCGATCTCAGAGTTGGTATATTTAAGTAGGGGGTGTGGGGGGTGCAGGGGGGGGTTTGCCCCCCTGCAGAAACGATGCGTTTGGGTTTTGTTTTTATTACACTTCATAATTTTGACTTACTGAAAACTCAATCGAATGGTCTTGACCATATGAAGTTCGAGTTTTCAGTAATTCGACATTGTGAAGTGGAACCATATATATATATATATGTATATATATCTATATATATATATATATATATATATATAAAACACACACACACACACACACACACACACACATACATACACACACACACATATATCTATATATATATATATATATATAAATATATATATATATATATATACACACACACACACACACACACACACATATATATAGATATAGATATAGATACACATATACACGCACACACACACACATACATTTTCCCTACTGTGTAATGACTGTGCTGCTTGATATGTTTGAAAAAACATCAGCCCTATATACAGCTCAGATGGCTTAGTGGTAAATTGCTGTGGTTATGGTGGGCAGGGTCCTGGGTTTAAGACTTGCAAGGGTTGATTATTTTATTGCTGGGCAGAACAAGGGCTGTTGGATACAGAGTGATTAAGGCACTTTTAAGCAGGTCTAAGTGGGTTTGCATGGGTTTGCGCAGTGGTAAGCAATGCTAACTTTCAGTTAAATATGCTTACAGTTATCCCTAAAAGTGCTTAATCGGTGTAGACATTGCTTAGCATAGCACAAACAGGCTTAATCCCACTTACTACTGCTTACTCCCCATTATCCCGTGCTAATTTCTTTAAAAGAAAAGAAAAAAGGGGTGATAGGAAAGTAATGAAAATGGGGGCACAAAGATGGTAAAACAATATGAAAGCTAGCTAGGGATGTGCAGGATGAACATAGGGAAGGTCCATAGCTGTCCATTTCTTCTACAGAAACAGCTGTGCATATATAATGGAGGTAAATTTGGACACTCAAACCCCTGAGAGAGAGGGGTGAGGACAACAATAATGTGTTGTGAAGCCAGTTAGTCAGGATTACATGTGGCCAGTGGACACGTGCAAAATGGACAGCTATGTATGGGGTGACATTTTTTTTGGGAACAGAATGCCCTTTTTTTTTTTAAGGTGAGAGTGGGATGTTGGGGAATGATAGTAGGTATATTTGGGGAGGTAGGTTGGGTACGAAGGCAGGCAACACAGCATTCATGGGTGGTATATGACACATGTGGGGGTAAACACCTTTGACGGGGGAGGGGTGTTTGGTAATTCGAAACCCATGAGCCCACAAATGGATACAGTGGAACTGAGGTCCCCACCCATGGGCAGTCACCACTGCACCTTCACAGTCTTGAAGGTGCCTGTGCTGGGGACTAAACAGGAGGGGCAGGCTGACTCTCTAATTATACCATGCAGCCCTCAAGCTGGCATAGCAAATCTCCCAATTCCTTGCAGAGCTCGCTACGCACCAGACCCTGGACCTAGCTTTTGGGTAACAGGATCATGTCTGCATCCGCACCCAGGGGGGACAAGCCCCATCCCCTGAGGTGGTTCCACCCAAGGATGGTGCAGGACCAGTAGACGAGGAGGTCCTGGGGTGGGTCCTAGACATGCTGAGGCCCAGTGCCATGGTCAAATGAGGAGGGAGATGTGGATCCGCTGGGATCAGCCTTCCCTGATGTGCTATGGTGTTGCAGTTTTAGAACAGATGCTGGTTAGTAATGGTAAACACATTCCAGGATTAGTTATAACAGCATGTATGAGTATTCCCATTAACCCAAAACAATAGATTTGGAACATTTGCATAGCAAACAGAACACATGCATATATGGAACCGCAGTGGGTATTACACCATTATGCAGGTTACATTGATAGCAACAGGCCACCAATGATAGTATTTGGACAGGGAACATTAACTGGAATATATTTCAACATTTGGAGAACAACAGGACACATGTCCCAACAGTAGGTTTAGTGGAAAACATACCCATTCATTTATGTGTTTAGATTATTAGTGAAGATAAGGTGGGGGAGAGAGAGATATGTCAGTTATCTTGCAGTGGTCACAGCTTTAATGATCATTGCTCTACTCATTACTGTATCCACGGTGGTGGTGCTGTGGTAGTGTTGTCGCCTCACAGTATGACGTTGTCCTGTTTGATTCTCAGTTAGAGCGTCTTCTGTGTGGAGACATGCATGAATGGGCGTACCTTTGTTGAAGGTTGTGCATCAGGGCTGGCAACTCGGCACGTAAAAATCTACTGCCAATCATTAGCGGACCGGAGTACCGCTGTGGCGACCCCTAACCAGGAAAAAGCCGAAAGACACAAGACAAGACAAGCTCTACTCATTACTCTACAGGTATTATTACAACAACTATGGCATTGGGTTGGGCAGTGGTATGTTTGTACATAGTATAATTACAGCCTTCTTATAACTACTTTCTCTTACCTGGAAGATCTGTGGAGAGAATGTTTGTTTATACTACATGACTGTTTCTACCCATATTCACATAGTCAGGGTTACATATGTGCACTCATAGTGTGTGTGTGTGTGTGTGTGTGTGTGTGTGTGCGTGCGTGCGTGCGTGCGTGCGTGTGTGTGTGTGTGTGTGTGTGTGTGTGCTACTGACACACTCTGTTTTGATTTCTATCAGTCACCATGGTTGTTGTTATCAGGGACCAGTAGCTGTGACAGCATGACACTTTTGAGCATTTCTTGGGGGAGACCACTTGGTGTATGTACTTTTCTTGCTGTCATTTGCAGCATTGGAGTTGGACTGTGGGTGTTGGACACAGTATTACTACTAGCTTCTTTTAGCTACTTTATACCTTCTTTCACCTGGAAGATCTGTGGAGGGAATTTATGTTGACACTACCTGACTGGTTCTACACATATTCACAAAATTCTACTTGAAATTATGCATACAGCTTACTATCACCCCCACGATTTTGTACCATGGTTGTTTCTGCTAAAAATACAACATGTTTGTGTTTCATCAGAATGAGCTATTGAGAAACTGCTGTCACTTCCTTGAATGTTTTCTTTCTAATTCTCTCTTGGTTATATAATCTGACATTGTGATTACACCATTCTTTTATATACATTCTTATGCATACCTTTTGACATAGCACAGTGTTGAAAA
Source organism: Protopterus annectens (assembly GCF_019279795.1). NCBI lineage: Eukaryota > Metazoa > Chordata > Ceratodontiformes > Protopteridae > Protopterus > Protopterus annectens. The sequence goes on along the minus strand of NC_056727.1, from coordinate 727,610,526 downwards.
CAGTAGTTAACACAACATTACTATTCTGATATCAGATCTTGGTGCATGAAACTTTCCAGTCATACAATGCCAGAGTAAACACAACCAGTCTGGGGTTTTCACTTTTATTGATAGGTAATTACACTTTTATTGATATATGACCTGTATGTCACTATTACTCTCCTACTGGCTTCTTCAGTCACTAAAAACCATACACATTTTTAAATATTGCAAGGTGACATTCTACTAAGTTTTATTGATTTGCCCTACATAATACCAGCTAGATTGTTATTACTCACCAGCCTCGCAACACAGCCTTTGCAGCCTGCTGGTGTGGGATTCCAAGTTCACAGTCATCTCATCTGCAGCTGTACAGGAGATAAGGAAAAACATTTATGCATACCTATCCATCACATACACAGGCTGGACTTTAGAGAACACTTATTTTGACTAATACTTACACATGGCTGGAGCATTCCCCACCTGGGCATCTTGGACCCACTGGTCCAAAAGGTCCCTCTGAGCAAAGTGGTGCCAGACTGGCTCACCTGTCCGAAGGATGCCAGTGGCAGTGGTGAGATCTAAGGCAAGTTAGTCCAGGCCTCCACTTTGTATTGGGAGCCCTGGTAATAGTCTTGCTGCAGTCACACTTCATGGTCTTTAATGAGGAGTCCAACCATGACCCTGGACTCCTGAACTCCCTAGCACTGCGCCTGAAAGTGCACACCTTCACCAACACCTGCCATAGTGCCTACAGTGGGGAGCTACAACTGGTTATGAGCTGTATTCCCACCTGCATGGTTTACATAGGGATAATTTCCCACCCTTTACTGTGATTGGACAGTTTAAAAACTGCTGAGCTAAGCTAAGCACTGGGCAAACCTGCTTAGCTAAGATAACTATTGCTTAAAGTGGTAGATGCTTAGCTCTGCTTACCAGTGCGCAAATCCACTTAGCTATGCTAAATCTTGCTTAAACTTTAATTTTCATTGACACCTCATGTTTAGGGCTGCTGCACTACCTTAGTTAGCATATACATAATAATATTCACTACCTATTTATGAAAATACATTTAATTGTGTTTCACATATGGACTGTTGTGGGGCTTGAACCATGACTGACTGCATGCTAGTTGAATGCTCTAACCACTACACTATTCCAGTTTCATTCTTAGTATACTTCTATTTAGCTTCTTTTGATGTTTAAACTCTGCTATGCATAGCTGCACGACAGACAAATCTGTGCAGCTACGCTTAAACTTTATTGCACACAGGAAAAAAAAATACGGAATATATTTTAAATATTGCTGTTTGATACTTAGAACATTGCTAGAATGATGGGCTTTGGATTAGAATGTATTTTCTGAGGATGTAGAGTCTTAAACTCAAATATTTGTCATTATTTAATGACTTCAGTTCACAGGTATTTGCCAGACAGATGCAGATTTTAGGGGAACACACCAAAAATATGAAGCAGTATTCTGGACATTCTGCGAAAATCTGTAAAGTTGGGAGGTATGGCTGTCTCTTATTTTCTCCACAGACACTAAAGTATCCTTGAAGACTTTCATTCATTTTGAATTGCCGAACGGCAATTTGAGTACAGGGGGCTTGTGTATTGTGAGAGCACTGCTCTCGGACAGGCCCCCTGCACTCGAACACAGAACCATGTCCATTTTAGAGCACGGCAGCATGCCTTCAAACATATGCATGGCGCACTGCCATGCTGCATGCGAATGGTCCCTTCTGTGCAAGGATAAGCTATTCGTGCATGGAAGTTTGCTGAATCCCGGGGATTCTCTACATTCTTGCTGGTGCCTTGTATGGATTCTTAAATGTAGTCTGTAATTGTTTATTGTCTGTTTCAAAAAACATTTGTTTCTGTTAAATATTTTTATAGAAATGCTGACAACATACCTTTACAGGCATTCCTGACCTATAGGCAACTGATATATCCTCTTGCAGAATCACTGCACCAATTCCATTCTGGTTGGCATCTACTTGCAATGAGACTTGTTCACTTAAAATAGTTTAGTGTAAGAGCTCCAGTTACTAAAATTTTAGGCACTAAAAAAACTCCTTTCTTGCTTTGCATTATCATACCATTCCACATCATGTTCCAATAATTTCCTTAATGGCAAACTAATAACTGGCACTTTCAGATAACAAATTCCAAAGATGCAGCTTCCAAGAAATCTCATGAGAATTTAGTTTGCAGTTAGAAGTAGGCACTTGGCCTACTGTGTTTACTTCCTGGTTGTCTGGTTTTAAGCCTTTAGATATTAAGACATAATGTACATGTTCATAGGTTCATAGATAAGTACTATGCAATTAGTCTGCATACCATTTCAAGCCTAGCCAAGAACCTTATTCAGAATTTCCTTCTAGCTTAAAGGAGGGCACAAGACAGACCAGGGGAGAATTTGAGGCTGCCCATCCAACTGTCTAGGTTTACCTTAAAGTTGGCAAGGGTGCTACTCTGCATGACATGTAGTGGAAGCTTGTTCCAGAGATGATGGGTATGTTTGGACATGAATCTATCATGACAGTGTGTCTTATTTATCTGCTGATAAAGGTTTAGTTCCTTTAAATAATATTTGAGGTGCCATTAGTTCTGTGAAAGGAATAGGAGGTTAAATAGGCTAGACACACATCTCTACAGAAATGTGAGTAAGAGACTGAGTACAGAGAAAGGGCTTCTAATCTGTCTTGATAACTAAGATTTTTGAGGCCACTGATCTTTTTGGTTATGAATCTCTGAGGTCTTTCAAGCTATGTAATATGTTTAGATAAATATCTGCCAAAAGGTGTATTATATTCAATAATTGGTCTGGTAAGATATGAGTAAAGGGGAATAAAGACTTTTATGGATTTACTGGAGATTCCTTTGGGTCAGATAAAAGACTTTCCAAACTATTGTGGGCAAATTGTAAGGAATTTTCAATAAAAGAGCTAAGATCCCTTACAACAGTGTCTGATTGGAGGGGTGCATCTCCTATATGGAGAAGAGAAACTTTTATTTATAGAAGTAGACTATACTACATTTTTACATTTAATTTGAAACCATTGTCCTTGCACCTATTGTTAACATGGTCTAACCCATACTGGAGCAATTGTGAGTCAGTTGAAGATTGAATAACACCCAATTTACAGTTGTCTGCAAACTCAGTAAACCATAGGCCAGGACGGTTGGCCTGAAGGTCTGATAAATATATGCCTAATAGGAAAGGGCCAAAATGGGAGTCCTGTAGTATACCACAGGTAATTCTTTTGCTTTCAAAAGAGGCACCTGCTACTCTAACCACATGGGTTCTGTCAGACAATCAATTAGCTGTCTATCACATAATATAAGGATTTATAGTCAGATTTACAAGTCGGTCAATAACTCTTGCATGGAAAATAGTGTCAAAGGTGTTAGCCAGATCTAGATATGCTATATGCACTGCATAACCACTATCTACTGCTTCAGTTACTTTTTCAAAGAAATTAATGTGGTTAAAAAGCCTGAACCTTCCTTTAACAAAGCCACATTGATGAAGGTCCAGGGTTAAAAGATTTTCAATGTCCAGATTAATGAAGTCAGAGATAATACACTCCATAGCTTTATACGCGAGGCTAATGAGACTAGTGAGTCTAAAGTTTCCAGGATCCATGGTTGGGCCACCTTTGTGTAATGGCATTACAATGTCTGTTTTCCAGACTTTATTAATATAACCAATGGAGAGGTTTAGATTAAAGAGGTTAAGTAGGGTTTCAGAAAGGTCATATTTGGCAACGATTATTAGGCAGCCTGGTATGTTATCAGGGCCAGTGGATGAAGTATTCTTAGTTTTTGAGAGGGCTGAGAGAACTTGTTCAGTAGTAATTAAAGGGGTGGCTGGAACGGTTGAACTTGTGGAATAGCTATAACTGCCGGTGGAGTAAAATTTGCATTAAATTTGCTAGTTAGGATATTAGCTATTTCCTTTGGGTCAGAGAGTATAGTTTTATTGGTGACAAGCTCCAGTTCTTAACTTCCTGACACAGTGAAAGAAAAAAATGAAGTTATGTTTAGTTTTAGTGGCCATTTTAATGTATTTATTTATTTTACCATTATTTTACATTTGTTGACCGGGCTAGTCTAACTGGATATATGTCCATTTTCAGTAGAAGCCCAAGGAGAAAAGCTCTGAGAGAAAAAGAACAATTTATACAAGAGTACAAAAAAACAATAGATGCTATACATTCATAAAAAACAACTAGATAACTATACATTCATCTACACTTGTTATTTCAGCAGCAGTAAGCAGTAAGGTCACACCATGAATATTTTTGTTTTAGTCATTTGGGGCAAAAATTAGCAGAGACAAATATAAGCATGACTCAGTTAACATAATTTAAGTTCATGCACAGCTCTGCAATTTCCTAATAGTTCCCTTAAGCTCTATGTTAGTTTGCTTAAGTGTGCTCTTAAGATAGGTAAAATTAAACCGTTAAGCATTAAGCAGTTTCTTTTCTTGTTATATAATTTATTTATATGGTTATTCCACTACAGGGAGTTATTTTAAAATTTCTCATTATATTCATTGCGGATAAAGACTGTCTTATCAATACAACTATTTAAGTGTGAGTAGATGTCAGAGTGATAGGTAGCAGCTTTAGCAATATGATCCTTCAGAGGAGGATTACTGTAGAATTTATTTAAGTCATCAAGTAACTGTAAGGTTTGTTTTTAAGAAATACCTAAACAGAGAGCAAATTACAGGTGAAGTACTGCCAATTTTTAAGGAAGTGGTCTTAAGACATGATGATACACATAGAGATGTGCTAGAAGTGGCCATGTTTGCGAGGACTAGGGGAAGGATATTGGGGCCCTAAAAGGATGATTAACTATTCACAGAGAGTTAGCATTAATAATGTCAAGGAAGTGCTAGGCATGCCGACCAATGGCAGTGTTGGATAGCCAGTTTAATATTTGAAGTCCCCCAGTAAAATAGTTTTGGAGTTAACGGGAATTTCAGCTAATGCATTAAGGTAGCTAGTATGCACAAAAGTACAGGGTGTTCTATAGCAACATATGACATGGCAATTAGTCTTGTCTATAGTGATTGGACTTCTATGAGCTCAAATGTGATGTCCTAAGGAATTTATCATGAGGTGATGATATTCCTGACATATACTGATACTCTCTCAAATATCAGTAGGTATGATGACATGACAGGCATTATATTCAGGAATAGAGGGAGTGCATTCATTGCTCCGAAACCATGTTTAATTTATTTATTTTTATTTAACATTTGTTTACCGGGAAAGTCCAATTTGGAATGAGCCAATTTTCAGCAAAGGCCCAGTGAAAAAAGCTCAAGACGCATGTCTTTGTAACATAGGATGAAACTGGAGCACTCAGAGGAAACCCACATGAATGCAGGGAGGACATGCAGACTCCACACAGAAGGCACTCCAGCTGAGAATCAAATTGGAGAACCTTTTGCTGCAAGGCGACAAAGCAAACCACTGCACCAGCTACACATATATGAATGTGTTCAAGTTGCAGGAGAGCCTCAAGTTAGTGCAGTTTTTTTAAAAACTCCTGGTATTGAGTACAGGGACATTAGTTTGTTCCAAATTAGAATTTACTAGGTAGGAATGTGCATCACATGGATTTCAGACATACAACTCAGATTTTGTGTTCAGCTTTATTCAGTTTCTATGATAGACTGGTGTCCAATCCAGAATTAATTATTTGCCTTATGCTTGTTGCCTACTGTAAATGGTTATGCACCCCCCTCCACAGCCCTGAATAGGACAAACCTATAACAGAGAAGGAGGGAAAAAATGATATTATACCATGACCCCCCCCCCCATTAATATTCCAAAATGTGCACGCTGATTGGTCAGCGTGCACGTTGTAAATCGACTTATACTAATGGAAAAAGGTCCGGTCGCCCGGACTTTTTCCATTAGTATAATTCTTTTTTTAAAACACTGTCTCGCTATGTTAAAGGAGTTTAACATAGCGAGACAGGTTTAAAAAAAGCAACGGAGATCTCCGTTGCTTTTTTTAAAGCTGTCTCACTATGTTAAACTCCTTTAACATAGCAAGACAGTGTGTAAAAAGCAACGGAGATTTTGCTTTCTCTGTTGCTTTTTTTTTAAACCTGTCTCGCTATGTTAAATGGGTTTAACATAGCAAGACAGCTTTAAAATAAGCAACAGAGATCTCCGTTGCTTATTTTAAAGCTGTCTCACTATGTTAAACCCATTTAACATAGCAAAACAGTTTGTAAAAGGCAACGGAGATCTTGCTTTCTCCGTTGCTTTTGCCCACAGCTCTGATGTACTGCGTAGGCATACACATGCGTAGTATATCAGAACTTCCGCAGAATACCAGACAGCTGCGGAAGGGCAGCAAGGAGGCATTATACAATGCCATTATTTAAGAAAAGTAATTATTTTTTTCTTAAATAATGTCATTGTATAATAGCAATAACCCACTTTTGGGTGTGGGTAAAGCTGGATTTACCCACGGTTGGCTTTGTTTGGCCACTCGGGCATCGCCCTCGTGACCAAACCACGCCAACCGTGGGTAAATCCAGCATTAGCCACACCCAGGCGTGAGTTATTGCTATATTATTCAGGCTGATGTTGTTTTGTCACAGCCTTTTCAGTAATTCATTCAGTTTTGTGTCATGCTCTTATTTGGCCTGACCCCACTCTATTATATCATTAGTTATATGAATAACACCATCAAGTCTATCAACTATAGCAGATGGAAGACTCAAAATTCTGTACATTCTTACAGGTGAATTATAAATTCAAAGCCTGGTAATTTCTTCATCAAGCTTGATTTGTCAAAATCTCTAGTTTACACCAAGTACGGAAAGGTAATTGTTCCTGGTACAGCAGACACAAGTCTTTCTATTTTTGCAAAACAGATAGTGCTCTGTTTTTTCATTTTGTAAGATCTTGTAGCTGTATACAAATACAAATTTCATCTGATTTCACAAAAGTAACTATACTGTTAAACCAGTCAGTAGACTCATTCTGTCTCTTACTCATACCGATACACTACATATGATTAAGTTCCTTCTTAATTACATTCCTTATACTTACTGGTACACTCTTTGGAGCAACAGCTGACAGTAAGCCCCCATAAAACCTGTAGTTGTGGGGCCTTTCTAATAATCTGTGACTGTGGAGAGGGGGCTCACAAAAGCTGCTTCTCCTTGGGGAAAAAGAAAAAAAGAAAATGATATTCATTCATTCATTCATTCATTCATTCTCTGATTATGTAATTTTTCTTAATCAGGGTTGTGGAATAAAACATATTAGAATAGTGCAGGTAACTGGTTAATGAATGAATGGATGAATATTGGGTAAGCACTAGAGATTACCAGGGATGTTAACATGAGTGGATGCTCTAGATCTCCACAGCCATTGTATCTCATACAGGTAGTTTTAGAATTAATAGCAGGACATCAGATTCATATGTGGCCACTATAGAGTGCCCACAGAAGTGATCTATTCATTTTGTAAAATAATCATCAGGGTTGGGATTAGGGATTGGCTGTGGATTACAGAGCATGTGAAAATACATAACTGTGGTCATTAGTTCTTTCACTTTCTTTGTGATCATACATAAGAATGGACCGCCTTAGAGGCATTGGTGGTTGTGGAATTGGTAATATGTGTGAAACTACAATGGAGTTAAATGATCACTGTTACTGCTTTTTGTGTGTGGAGAAGTATTTCAGCAACAGGCTAGAATGCATCAATGTGGCCATTATTTCACTTTCCTCACAAGATAAAATCAGTGATACACAGAAGGTGGTTATATTTTAGAGGAAGCAGCCTGTGTGTATGAAAGAACATGGCATTTTTGCTGATATCAAAGGGCCTTGTGCCCAGATTGACTTTCCTGGTAAACAAAACAAAATTAAATAAAAAATAAACATAAATAAATCATTAATATGACATGCTAGGGAGGAGGAAGAAGCAACCCGTGCGTCTATCAGCAAAAGGTTTAAATATGTTACTAGGGCCATTTTTTTCATGATCAGACTACAAAAGTGTATGTAGGAAGGCACTATATTTTCGAGGGATGGTAGGAGGCTGTTTGTGAAAGCAACTAACCATCAAACTGACTTGTCGGGCACGACAAAAGAAAGAGACAAAAAGACAAAGATTTTATATATATATATATATAGAGAGAGAGAGGGAGAATGTGTGTATGAGGGTTGTAGTGGGTTATACTGTATATGTCTGCCAGCAAAAAAATGGAGTATATTGCTGTGGTCTTTATTTAGTTTTTAATTAAATCACAGTCAGATATCTGAGGTGTGCACATTCCATAAATTGGCTGTAATTGGTGCACAAGAGAGCAGTCTGTGGATGAAAGTAACTGATTCCTGATGTCAACTGATCACAGTCAAACAGTCATTGATGTGGCTTTGGATGGCTAATGTGTGTTTGAGTGAAACAAGTTGAAACATTTTACTGTGGCCAATTTTATTATCATAATCAGACATATGATATGTTTGCAGTTGATAACATGGCTATAACTGGTCAGTATGGAGGTTGTTTAAGGATGAAAAAGATGGATGCCTGCTGTCATTTGATCACAGTCAAATAGTCATTGATTTGGCATGGCAAGGGTAATGTCACATTGTTTGTGTATCTTTGCATGTGTGTGTATGTGTGTGTGTGTGTGTGTGTGTGTGTGTGTGTGTGTGTGTGTGTGTGTGTGTGTGTGTGTGTGTGTGCACGCATGTGCATGTGTGTGTGTGTGTGTGTGTGTGTGTGTGTGTGTGTGTGTGTGTGAGCGTGCATGTGCATGCATGTGTGTATGTGTGTGTGTGTGTGTGTGAGAGAGAGACAGTGAACAACAGTGTTCTTAGATGTAGGAGAATAAATTATCATCACTTTTTTGTGGACATTTTATGTTGTCTCTTTGCAGTCCAAGTAGGTGTACCCTAACAGAAAGGTATATCTGACTGTGATAGTCTGGTTTCAAGAAGCTAAATTTAATTTGCAATTTTTAATGAACATTATGAAGATACAGTCCATGCTTTGGGCTTTCCAACTGCTTTTTATTATTAAGATTTAATAGCATCCTAACTGCAGATGTCTTTAGATTTAGTTCACAATAGATATGCATATTTCATTTGTTACACAGGCAAACACATGCCACAAAAAATCATACATATACAGACAGTGTGAAATTCTGTGTTTTACCTAATTTACACTTGAGGCAATGCATTATGTGATTTGTCAATGCTTTGCAAAATTAAATTATACTCTGGAATATGTGCTAAGTAAATTCTCATTGCAGCAGAACTAAAAATTCATAAATAGTTCTGAAGGGACAAGATATCTTCATTGACCTTTCATAGTAGCATTTCTGTTTCTGTTGAGATGCTTGCCATGCAGATTGGATATTTTGTAGTTCTGGATAAAATTGTACAGAAGATGCGACAACTTTGTTATCATTTTCCTCTCCATCAACAACTGTGAAGGCAAGTCCTATGGGCTGAATTAGAGTGTTCCTATATTTGAAATATTTCAGCAGTGCAAGATAACAGTCCTGGTTTGAGATAGTAGCATCTTTCCTGCTTGGTGTTCTTCACTGATTAAATAACTTTCTCAGCTCTTGAACATTTGACCGAGGACATTTGGATGAATATGTAATGTGCTGGAACTTCCACTGTTGTGAAAAAAAACTTGAAATTCTCGACTCGCAAACTATGGACCACTATTTGCAATGAATGCTTCAGGAATACCCTGCTGAAGAACAATTATTTTTACAGTATTATGACAGTTGGCGAAGAAGTGCATTTTAGTTTGATGACCTCACGGTACTTAGAATAGTAACCAAGATATAGAGGTGCAGACCGGCCTTGAACTCAAATAAATGTGAAGCAGCAGATTTGTCTGGAATTTTGTGAGGAATCACTGCATCTTTGGAGTTGTTTTTGTGATCTGTGTTACAGACTTCACATTGTTTTACAATCAGCTCAGTCACTTTGGACATTTCCTAATCAGATCATAAAGCCACATGTCCTTACTTTACACTTAGCAATTCCCAAGTCTGTTTCATATATTGTGTCTTACATGAGCTTATGTAGGTGATAAGGCACAATCACCCTACTAAGTTAGAGTATCAGACCCTGCAATTCATACATTTTGACAAGTGGTGTAGTTGACTTAGATTAGTAATGGGATACTTTTCTGGCCACTTTTAATCCTGCCAGTACCATATTTTTTTTCAATAACAGTAGGAATATGGATTAAAAAGGCTTCTGTTATGGCAGCTAAGGATATAAGGGAAAAGACTAAACAAAGGATAATACAAAAACTTACCAGTGAAAATGTTTTTATTCCCTTTAGTTTTATATACAGCTCAGGAATATTTTTATCAACCAGAGGAGAGGTTGTGGACAATAATTAATAGAGTTGAAGGAATGTATCTCAAAGGGGAAGAGGGCAAGAGTTATGTGGGATAGGTTGATTCAACAGAATAAGATGATTAAGGATTACTTGGTTTGAAGGGATATTTTAGAGCTACACATTTAAGGCTCATATACATAACACAAGCAGAGATCATAATTCAAAGTGGAAAGGGATGATGATGAAGCAAGGGGATATTCAAGAAATAAGAAGAGTGGGATTTTGGATGCAAATCCTTAAGGAGGAGAATAAAAACAACGGTACAGAATATTATATGCATACAGTAGCGGATAGTATTTTAAGAGCTTAGCTAACATGAGAATGGAAAAAGGGCATTTTGCCAATAGGAATGACTGCAAGTAGAGGTACAGAAAATAGGCAACAGGGTTGGAATTTACTGGAGAAAACTGGCAAAGCAACCAAAGTATTGGGGGCAAATAAGTAGAGACAGAAAGATTTTAGAGTGGAATGAGGCCAAGAAGAAGCTTGAACTACAGGCTAGAGACTGCCTTCCCTACCAGAGAATGATATTAGAGTATAAGCAAAGAGAATTGGATATGGGAATCTTAAGTGAAAGATCTGCTCTGTTAGAGTTTTTAGTTGAATGTACAGCAGATGCTGCTGTTTAAACATGGATAATTATCAGGGCATATAAAATATTGCACAGTAACAATAAGAATCAATCAGAGGAGATTAGAAAAGATTGAGAAAAAAAAAGAAACTGGAAAAGCAATTTATAAGGGAAAAACGGTAGTCAGTGGTATGCAGCAGTTAGCACTGTTACGCTTAATTTGCATCATACATCTATTTCAGCTGTGGAAGAAAATGGACAACGGTATCTGAGTGTTGCACAGAATCATGTACATTTCTTGTAGTTGGCTCCAAAATGAGCTACGGAACACAGTTTAGTGTTCATTCTGTTTGAGTTGTGAATCATTGCCTACTAAACACATATGTCATTGGGAAGATGCTGCAAACTAAGTTTGAAGTAAATCTCTGAACACAGAAGGTGCTGGGTAAACAGCAAACAGTGAACCACAGATGCCATTGTGACACACCAAACTGAATAAAATACACTTTTCTAGAGTAGTATTTAATGTGTAATAGTATAGTGGCTTCCCTGTGGGCCTTGAGCTCTGGAATCTTGGAAGTTGCTTGCACTTGTTAGAGGGAAACAAGTGACTGTCTGCACTATATGGAGAGCTTCTCTCTTCCACAGTGTAGTGCAACTGTGGAGTTGGTTTATATAAGATCAGCAAAAATGGGGACCTACCCCCTGCCTGATGATGCAGGGGGATTGTCCCTCTGGAAGAGCACTATCTTTGAGCTGTCACATTACTTCGTATAGATTTCAGGGTTGTAGGAGTGAGAACCTGTGAGGTAAGGGACTGTATGATGATCTCTCATAGTACAAGTTAAGGTAGTGGGTTTGTTAGTGCTGTCTGTATGGGGTATGCACTGGCATACTCAGCAATGCAATCATTTGTGTTTCTACCTGAGATATGTGGTATATGTCACTGTAATTGCAAATGTATCACGGCTTGAATGGATCTCTGTGATGCTGACTGCTTTGATTTGGCACAGAGTCTTGTCACAATATAACAACACTGCAGGTACAAGTCAGTCTGTGTGTCTGGTATTCATGATTTAGAAGGTTGTTCATGCAGATTGTTATATATACATAAAAGATCAATGAATGTGCCATGGAGAAGTAAAGTCTGAATGTATAATAGTGTGACATGGGAATAGACTTGTTGGAGAGGCCTCAAGCTGATGTTGCTAACTCTGGCCTTGTTTAGGGTATGCACTACTGGTAACACTGTGGGCTCTGTCTGCCCTTGTAAACATCTGAAGCCAGTGAATAAATCTTTGTACTCCTTAAACAGACTCTTTTTCTGATCCACAGTGTAATTCCAAATCCATCCTGTGAATTCTTTTGACTATGCCAATCCTCTAACAAACCCAGCAACCAAAAATCAGAGGTCCATTTCATGTATCAAAAAAAGGAATTAATTTTTTTATGTTTTATTCACCCAAAATCACCTTCTGATCCTTCAGGTTTACACGATGACTATAGTAATTAAACAATTTACAGTGATCATTTTCATTTGCATTGTTTCAGACATAATGCTTCAAACATTTGAGAAGACTTTTCATCACACACCACAACTCTTTCTAAATGCCATGGTTTGATTATTAATTTTAAGCTTCTCTTCCAAATATACAAATGATCTTCTGGCTTTCTCTTTTCTGTACTTTTATCTTTCACATTACTTACTGGCTACACCTTTTCAGCACAAATCTTTTAGTTTTTTTAAGTCAAAGGTACTTGCTAGGCTATTGATCTGTGAGGATCTTAAGAAGCCTAACCTTATAGTCCAATGGGAGTTTTTATATTTTGCATACAAATAACTCAGTGGTGGACATAACAAGAAAATGCTGGGACATTCATTTGTTTATAGCCATGTTTCCTGTAGACAATTCATTCTCATGACTTTATTCCAGTAAATGCAATATCTTCAACTACTAATTCATTTTATTCATTGTTTTATTTTGTACACTTTACTAAAAACATGTCTTTTCCCCATAGTTTCTCCATGCTTGATTAATCAAAGGACATTCATCATGCCGCATTGAAAAAAAGGTGGCATCCAGTCTATAACTGCAGGCCATGGCAAGAAAAACACAACATAAAATTGTTGTATGCAGTAACACAACCAGGCTATGCATTACGTTGCATTACCTGCCCATGCTGTGCATCAGATATTACATAGGTTTCCCTCTACTTGTAGAATTGTTGACAGCACTAATGTGTCATTGTACCATGCCATGTGCATCATCAGTGACACATTGATATCATGTATGTTCCATCTTGTTGTGCTGGAACTTCTACCAGTGAAACCTGTGAATGCATACACATAACTTACCTGTGACAATGCTGGATCATTTATGTGACTCCTGCCACCATGTAGCACACAGATTGCTACATGCCAGTCATATATGTGGCCTATGGGCACATATGTACATTGTGGTGCAGGTTGTCATTGTTGTAGCTCCAATGTCCATGGATGATAGATGTCTTTGTGTGTTTTTACCATTCACATTTGCAAATCAGTGTCCTAAAAGAATGGCACATGCTACTACTAACCCACTGCATCCCTACAGATACTAAGACACTCATCACCAACCCAGTTCCCACATCCAAGCTACCATTAGGTATGGGGATTTTCTCATTTCCCCAGGTGAGAGGCATGGTGAATTCCTACATTTTCATGAGATGTATTTGTATTGGTGGTCCATTCCCTGTGATAAAACTATCTCTGGCTCTTTTCTGTGCCTTCACCTTGGTGTGCAGTATCACATCAGGGGCTATGCAATGCATCTGTACCATTGCCCTATTATGGCTGCCAACTGCATTGATGTTCTTCACTGGTCCCTCCCAGACCTAACCCCGAAAGACCTTGTCAACTTTATCCTTCTCAAAGATGCACATACTATGTGTGCATATAGTTTATAGTAGTACCTCCAGCTCATATGTGGTAGTCTTTTATTCAGTCATTATTATTCCTTCAGTCCTATGGTAAGACAACATATATTTGTGGGTTACATATATGAATCAGAGTGTGTGTGTGTGTGTGTGTGTGTGTGTGTGTGTGTGTGTGTGTGTGTGTGTGTGTGTGTGTGTGTGTGTGTGTGTGTGCATGAGCACACATGTGCATGACTTCCAGTGTCAGCTACCAGGTGCCTCCATACTATCTCCAACCCCCTTATATTGTCCACAGCCCTATGTGCTGCCATAGTATAAGCATTCTGACTCTGTGTCACCGTGGGGCATGTTAACCATGTTTGCTGCCCAATGGACCTATGCAGATAGCTCAATCTGTGCATGGTGTAGCAGAAGCTCTATATTCCCACAGCATGTCCTGTAGTCCGTGTATATATAGAATGATGTTGCAACATCTGTACAGTAAGACAGTGACAAGGCCTGACTGTGATTCTCATGCCTTGTCAGGTTGAACCCCCTTCCCCATATTGTAACCTGCCCTGGCCTGTCCTATGTGCCCTAGCTAGTTGAGCCTCCTCCAGCCTGTCAGTTCCCTGTCATGCCCTGTGTAGAACTACCCGACACTCCACTGCTCTGTTAGAATGCCTGTTACTTCCATGCATCCGTATGTGGTCACTGCAGTCCAAACATCCATTACCAGTACTCAAGTGTGCTTTCAGTTTACCTATATAGCAGTACATTCTGATATCCATTTATGGCACCTGTGTTTTTATTGCAATAAAGTGGGGTTATATTATGCCAATGGGGTGATTTTGCTTAGCTCTCTTTGAATCATGCCTATAATATGATGCATTATTAGCCCCACATACATATATGCATACATGGAATAATTTCAGGCATAGGCAATAATGCCTGTCTAGCCTGCTAATATATCAAAATATTCATCCACATAATAAGTGTCCAAGGTGCTCTTAAAAATATCTAAACTAGTGCTTGCATTAATATAATTTAGTAGTTGCATTAATATAATTTAGTAGTCTAATCTTGGTATCAGGTACTCTGTCAGAGAACCATTTAGTATATCTGTTATTCCTATATAATATCTAACAGAGGTTGTCTTAGTCTAGTCCATGATATGAGGCCTGTGGTTGCTCATTTCTGGGGTTGGTGATCATGTATAGTGCGCACATATAAATGATCACTGCAAAACCTGACCATACTTCTACCTTTGCATTGGGCTAATGACCTTGTGCATCACAATATTGTTAATGGGCATTGTGCTACCCTGCTATCTGGTGATAAACACCATGTGGTGTCCACTACATGTGGCCATGTGTACCTAGATTACATTTTTCTACTGGATTAGACCTAGAGAGCAGACATGACCTCAACAGGCACAGACTCTGGCAGAGCTCCAACCTGGTGCAGCAGGGGGTGTAAAACCTTTCTTCACCTGATGCAAAGGAACTGCACAGTGACCACAGGCAGCATATGCTGGTGGAATATGAAGACTCCCTTTGATTGATGCCTGGCACCAGTTTACCAGACTGGAGAGTGATGTCATTGGCAACATCCACTCTGGCATGCAGTGCAGGCACAGTTACAGTGACACGAGGAGGTCTAACCCAGCCATTGTCCTTCAGTGAGAAGAGGAGGTTAGGAAGACAGACACACACACACACACACACACACACACACACACACACACACACACACACACACACACACACACACACATTTTTTATTGTGTGGATTATGTTCTAGCTTTGTGTCTCATTTTTTCTTTTTTTCCCCTTTATTTGCTTTGCTGTTTTGTTTTTCTCCATTTATTTTTTTTTTTGCAGTACCAAATGTGTTGCAGGCAGTGACAGGGCTATTTACTGACCAATGCTCCTACTCTTGAGTCCCCAGCAATCTCTAGCCTTGTCAATCTGCAGGATAAGAAAGTCCAGCCTGTGAAGGGTGTCTTGAGGAGCTTGCCAGTGGCTTTTGTGGCCATCTCTCAGAATGGGGCTGAAGGCTCCTCATCTGAGTATAGCAGAAGGGATCCTCATGGCTCACCCAGCAGGAAGTGTGGTGACTGAGGAGACCAATAGCTAGATGTCTGCAATGGCACCCTGAAGCACCTCCTTATGTAGCTGAGAGCAGCATGCAGCCAACTGGCCCCAATCACTGAACCAGTGGAGGTGGGACCTACTTATGAGGGCAGCTATGAAGGTGACTGACTTTGCCAAGCCCCTTCCTATCCCCTTAACATTGTGCCCCCATCCTTTTGTGTTACCTCTCATCTCCTATTTGACATCCACTTCTTTCTTCCAATCACCAGTTGTTCACCTTCTGTCAGTCCATATCTCTCGGCTGTATCAGTGTTTGTCTGTGTTTTATGTATGTTTGTCTGAGTCTGCTTCCTTTCCCTTACATGCATCCTACATGTGCTTTCCCCACGCTACCTTCCCCTCTACCTTTTTTCTTTATAAAACAAGCATGATACCGCCACAACAAGTATAGCTGTCTCCCCCATACACTAATCTTCCCTTTCTGTGGACTTTCTGTATGTCCCTCTGCTTGCTGTTCCCCATTTCCACCTACACTAGCTGCCCACTTACTCCTTATTTATAGGACAAAATAACTTGCTACTTGGTTATGTGGCCTTGTATGGGTCACTTAGTGAACATGTTTTATTTAACTTCTACTTACTTCAGAGGGGTTATCTGTAAGACTCTATTCAGCTGTGTAATCATTATCAGACTTATAATGAGGTCTTCTTGGTTTATTTACTAGTTTATACAGTTCATAACTTGCATCTACTGCTTGATATAGGTTGGGAGCTGTAACCAGTTCAGATCAAAGTCTCCAACAGGAGGTTACCTTCTTTCAACTTGCTATGTAACATTGATTTTCATTTAAGAAGGCAGGGAATATTACATTCCTTCAACCTTCCTTCCTCATTTCTAAGACGGTCTTCCTTTACGTCATCTTATATGAATTCTCACAGGTATGTTTTTTACACAGATGAGATTAAATGTAGTTTTTAAGCCCTCCTTTTTATGTATCTTAAATTATTTCTCCATCCCTAATAAGTCTGACCTTATCCTTTCTGCACATTTTGTGTATCTGGACTGCTACCAAAACTTTGTTTTATTGGCAAACAGACAACCTTCTCTTTTCAGGACCACACCCTTATTATTTAGACCGTCACTGAAAAGGACTGCATCCAAACATTGATATTGATGTTATAATCAGATGGCATAAAAGGCTGAACAATTTTGCATTCCCTATTTGTGTATGCAAAACAGCACTCCGATGACTGCCTTGTGCAAACTATCAGTGCTGTAGGATACGTGCAATGTACACAATGTGAGTCAGCTGCATATTCCGCTACAGTTTCACATTCAAGCCAGCCATCACCTTGCTAACAATTAAAACATCAGCGCCCATCTGGGAATGAAAATAGTGTGGTCTGAAGGAGGTGAAGTACTAGGCTTATACAAACACACAAGGTTATCTGAATGCTAGATTGCTCCTGCAGAAAGTACTCTATCAAATTTATACAGCTCTATGCAAAACATAATAATGCTAAGATGACACTCGAGTTACTTTGCACTGCATAATCATACCATTGCAGGCCTTGAACATACAGAACAGCTTACTTTCAGCATGTGTCTAGGCTGCAGCATGCTGTGTATTGCAGATAAATTAAACATTATTACCACCAAAATTAGGTAACGGGGGGGTTCCTGAAGCCCAAAGGTAAATTATGTTTACAGAAGATTCAGAATAACTTCAGCCAACATACCATTTGAAAAGGACACAGCTGCAGTACCTTGTTTTTTCAAAGCAACTTAAAAGTCAACTGCAATTAATAAACAATGCCTGTTTTTGAAAGAGTTTCCAGTACTTTCCATGAATGAAACATATTGCAAAATGTTTCAGCTGGGCTTTCTGACATCTACAAATATCTCTGATTATCTACACAAAGGGTATAAAGTGCCACATTTTAAAATATAAACATATTCTTTATAACCGACAAAGAGTTCATTTAAAGTAAGACTGATGGAGCATGCAAAGGGATATCAGTAATAGTAAAGACGAAAGTTCTGTTGCAATGCACTTCAAGAAATGTCATCAAGGCGGCAATGAGGGGCTAAAAGGAACGGTGTTAGAGGAAATTAATGTATCTCAATTTGATGCAAATAATTTTAAAAAACAGTTATTATTCAAAGAATCTGTTTATATTTTAAAATTTGGCACTTTATACCCTTATGGGTTGAATGAGGAATTGAATTGGAGAGTATTCATTTAGTTTTTTAATTGTTTAATTTTCTAATTTTTTAATTGTATAATTAATTAATTATTGACTGCTGCTACTATTTAAAGTGTATGTGTTGTTGAGGTTCTTTACTCCTTGAAGGCTACGGCCGAGACATCAGAGGAAAAGAGCTCGCTGTATTAGAAGCTTTTGGATTACTGACTGGTTGCATCTTACCATACCATTTGTTGTCTGTTTTTCAAAGAATACACCACACAGGACATAACTTTATATGTTTCATTTCATTACTATCTCAGCAGTCCTGACATCTGGGTATTAAGCCTTAACATGGTATTGCCAGCTAGCATTTGACTTTCCTCAGTAGTGCATACCGTGCCCCTGTGTCACCCAGTAGCTGGCTCCCTCAGCTACCAGTCATGAGAACAGGAGCCGTTACTCACGAAAAAAAGACTACAGAGAGAAAAGTTCCAACATACATTTTCAGAGTCACAGCCCCCATACTCGTATACTAGGAAAATCTATATGCCAGAAATAATATCAACCGTCCACCATTAGATCACAAATTCAGAATTTGATTACAAGTCAATTTCTGTTACCATTAACACATAGAGAAGACATTTTCCATTTCACACCAGTCTATGCTGAGGTACAACTTTAACAGTAGTAATGTTCTCCCCTGTCCATGTGGATTATCACTAGTTATTCAGGTTTCATCCCACATCGCAAAGACACGCTGTTACATGGACTGGGGAATCCTCTAATTATTTGTAGATGTGAATCCTGTAGGTGAATGAGTATATGTGAATTCTAAAATGGACTGGCATCACCCTCAGAATTTGTTCTCAGTCTATAGGCCACTGCTTGCTGGGACAGGCCCCATTTTATGAAGGAGCGGGGGATTATCTGTTCACCCTGGATAAGCAGGATTTGGAGAATAATTGCATAAAAGACTGAAAGAAAAATCATATCAGCAATGGCTACATAACCACACAGACCGTCACCACCAGTATACCAGCCACTGACATACACGTGTCATGTCATTCGCATAGCTTCCTTTTGTTTCATAGCCATTGATATACCAGGGATCTAGATAGAACTGTCATCATCTCATAAATCATTATTCACACATACAGATCATGCTTTATTTAAATGCAAAAACATACCAAGGTGAAAAAAAAACACAAATCCTGGCCTAGAGACTAATCTAACAATTCCAACCAAGCTACTGAAGGGATACATGAAACCAAAGGTGTAGAAAAAGAAATAAAAACAAACATCTATTGATGCTCATCCTAAGGGACAATGTTGCAGAAAGTTGTAATATTAAAGGGATAAATCAATAGATAGATGTCAATCCTCTAACCAGATATATTTCCGCAATCAGAAATCCCATAGTATGTGACTGCAGCTCCATGATGGCCCTTAGCAAGTGCAAGCTATTAAGAAACAGCATCCAAAAAACACCACTGAATGACAGAGACAATAACCTTTATTAAGTAATTTGTACTTGAATCTCTTGAAGTTCAGTAAAAAATATTGTTTCCATCACTCACTGCTGTCTTTTTTGTTGCATGGTTTGAACCTTTCATATAGCTGTACATGTTAGATGGAATATCTACAGTTCTGTGCAATTTATGCTGTATAAATTAGAATGAGACAGTAGCTATGTGCACTGCACATTTTTTTATTGCTGAACTGAACAGATTATCCGGTATCTTTGGTCAGCTTTTTGGCTCCTTCTCAAGTGCATAATAATTATATAGTTTATAACTTACATTATAAGTATTTAAAACATATTCTAAACTACCTGAGTATACATGATGGCCGCAGAGCAGCATATTAACAAGTGTTCTCAATGGCATCAGACCCCCACCCAAAAAGGTTGCCATCTAAAGAACTTGTTTTATATGGGAAGGGACATGATACTTCTAATTCTGAGCAGAGAAGGGAACAAAGTTTAAACGAGTGGAGCAAGAGGTGAGTCACAGGACAAGGAGCTGATAACAGGAAGGCCCAAGCTTTATATCCTGAGTAAGAAAGCTTGATATTCTATAGATATTGCACATACCCCTCAACCTCTAAGTGCAAGAATTCTTAAAGGAAAAAATAATAATAGAGTACAAATGCCCCAAATCAGGGACACATTCTTAAAAAAAATACAGTTGTTCGAATACCATGTTTTGCATTAGAATGCTTTTCTGAACGATATGAAGTCAGAAACTGAAAGGTATGTCATTTTTATTGACTTTAATCCTCAGATTTTTATGAGAAACAGACCAAAATATGAGCTAAAATCTAGATAGTCCGTGAAAATCTGGACAGTTGAGGGATGTGTCCTCCATACCTCAAAAGCATAGTTGCTTGAGACCCGTGCTTCTCCATCACTCTACTGCTTGAAATGGAGGGAGCGGTCAAAAGGTGAAGCAGTTACACAGCAGGCTGCTTTGGTCACAATAGTTGTTTAGATGGTTCCTGAATAGGAACTTTTATGACTGCAGAAGAACACTCTCCTACCCTGGACAACAGTGCACCAGTCTCCGAGCTGAGACAAAACCTGCCTCTTCCTCCTAATATGTTTGGAGATATTCCATCTTTTTAAACTATTCACACTATTTAAATTGAATGGATGGGAAACTACAACTTTACCCCTGGTTTTGTACACATGTTCCTCATGGATGTGGGCAACGTGTCTCAACATTTCCTTGCCCCGTCAACCTCTGGGTTATTCATACCTAAAATGTTGGGGCTAATAACTACCATGGGAATGTAAGACTGGACCTCTTAAGATCATGACAGATCAATTGCCTAGTAAGTACTTATAAACCACTCACCTAGCTGAGTTCCTGATGATACTAATACAGGTGTCTAGGTACCAGATGCTGTTGGTGGTAGTTTACAGTGCAGATACCTGATTCTACACCAGCTTTAAATGACCTGTAGTGAACATCTGATACCTAGATGGCTGATAGACAGTTGTAAAATATGATATCAGTCACCCAGATACCAGATGAGCTTCGTGCATTTGATAATGCTAGATTTACCTAGGAATATGTTAACCTAATGCAGCAGTCATTTATAACCTCATCAGTTCCTAAACCTTCTACATCAGAGTTTATAAGAGAAAGGAAAATAAATGAGGCCCCTTCTTGCACCTGTGTCATGCACCTTAGATAAAGATGTGACATTAGCTTATATAGCCCAAACCATTATCCTATAGGTTTAGACACAGATTCTGCTGATGAAGATAGCTCTGTTTATGTTTTATCCAGATATATTTTGTCCCCTCCTAAATTAAGATATATAAAGCTGATGAGGTCACTGAACCCTAAAGCATTAGCTATTCATCCAGTAACTGACTATTTTCAAAATACATATTCTAAGTTTTCTTTAAAGGATGATTCCTAGCCACCTACTCCAAAAACACCCAGCAGATTTTACAGGATACCAGAGCAGGACAAGTTTATCTATAAAAAACTGGTAGCAAACCTTGCAATACTAAACAGGGTCAAAGAAAAAAAGCAGCTCTAAGTATATTTCCCAATAATAAAAAAGTAGATATGTAAAACAATCTGGACAGAAAATGAATACATATGTTACCTTAGCCATCAGGCAGGGACATACTAAGCTATTAAGCTGCTTAGAGGCTTAACATACCTTAC
Organism: Protopterus annectens; assembly: GCF_019279795.1. Classification (NCBI taxonomy): domain Eukaryota; kingdom Metazoa; phylum Chordata; order Ceratodontiformes; family Protopteridae; genus Protopterus; species Protopterus annectens. The sequence goes on along the minus strand of NC_056727.1, from coordinate 727,588,689 downwards.
CTTTGTGGAAAACAAGATATGTGCTGTCACAGAAACAAGTTTCAAAAACCAGTCCTGCATTCCATAAATACCCAGTTACAGTTCTTTCCACTCAGTTTGGCCCATCAACCAAGGAAGTGGTGTATCTATTTTCATAAATCTATCCCTCAAAAGTCAGATTACAATACAGGTTGTGGCCATGAAGTACTTTACAAACAGGATGTAATAAATAACACAAACTACAGTTTTGAAAGGTATTATCATACCCTGCCATATTACCTCAAATGCATGCCCACTTCCCTGATAAACCTATAATTCTCCCCTTAACAGAAGGCATTTTTCTACTCGGTGACTTGAATTATCCCTTACTTGTCTAGAACTGTCTCAGCCAATAATTGGGCATAAATATGATCCTGAACATGATATAAAAAATGCTAGCTATGGAAAAAATATTTGCCATCACCCTGATAAATATTCCTGACAGTTGTGCTAAACTAAACGTTGTCCACTGTCTTTTTGATCTAACTGCAATGCTAAAATGTTCCTTATATACACCAACCAACATACCTCTCAACCTCCTTGAACAAGAAATCTGGACAAAGGTATTAATATAAGTGGCACAAAGGCCCAAAATTAGGGACAGTTTTTAAATATTGCTCTTACAAATTTATAAAGTAGATAGGATAGCAAGCTTTGCATTAGCATGAATTTTCTGAAGGGTATGAAGTCTGAAACTCAAATGTCTGTCATTATTTTCTAACTTCAGTCTTTACAAATTTGCCACTAATTTGCAAGAAACCACAATTTTATGAAAAACTGACCAAATATATGAGGCAAAAATCTGGACATTCTGCAAAAATCTGTACAGTTGAGAGGTATGCAACCAAAACCTAATAAAATGACACAATCTTTAAGTATTTTCAAACAGCAGCTGCAATGCAATCACATGAGTAATCACTTTATCACAGCTAACTGGGACTATACAGTATATTACCATCCACTATGAAACTGAATTACTTGAATTCACTTTATATTGATAAATTCATCCGAGAAGCAAAAATATAGTGGGAAATTCTACAACATACCAAAATCAACAAATTATTTAATCAAAAGAATACAGTGTGCAAATGTTTACACATTACCCAATTTAGTGCAGAAAATCCAAGGTCAGCTAATTCCTTAACTAACTCACTGGATTACCCTCTGAACATCTTTATAGGTTCATAGGTGTTTACTAGGCTAACGACCACAAGGGCCTTTTTAAGCCTAATCATGCATCCCAAATCTTTGACAAGTTCTGGTACCCTTGATAAGTGTAAGTAGGGGCTTGGGACATTAAACATTTACAAGCAGGGGCCTGGGAGATGAACCATAGGTACCAAACCAGGGATGGATTTCCTGTTCCATATCCAATTGTCCAAGTTACTCTTGAATTGGGTAGGGAGGAACTTTGCTTCACATGGATGGGGAGCCTGTTCCAGACATGAGGTAGTCTCTGGGATGCTGTAAACAAAACTGCTTGCCCAGACAGCAACTGCAGGGCCAAAGTAAAGGTAGCACCACAAAAAAGGGCCAGCAGATTCGAAGAAACAAACATTTATTACATTTATACAATGTAAAGACCGGTTTCGGTCTAATGACCTTCCTCAATGTAACGGTTTCATGCTATTTAGAAGACATCCTGGGATATTGTCTGGGCCCATTGATGCAGTGTTCCTGGCCTTAGAGAGAGCATTAAGTACCTGTTCCCTAGTGATAGCAGGGGGAATTATATTTGATGTTTTTTCCTGAGGGAAGGTTGAGGGGAAGAGAGTTGTAAAGTTGGAGCTGCATTTGTCGGCCAGTAGGTTTGTTATATCCTCTGGCTCAGTATAGATGGCTCTATTTACAATGAACTCTGCAGACAATTATGTATTGCCTTTCAGATTGTGGACATAGCTAAAAATACCTTGTGGATGTCCTTGGCCTGGGAGGCCAAATTTATCTCAAATTTGGCTTTGGTAGACTTTGTTCTCATTGTTTGATGAGAATGCTTTTATCCTGCTGGGTGCTGCACCTCCTAATTTTTGCCATGAGTTTCTTCCTTCTGTTATACAGCCTATTGATTTTGTGATTCCACCAGGGTGGCTTGTTTTTTGAGTTAGTTCTGTACTTCTTCCTGGTGGGTACAGCTGCCTCTATGCAGCTATTAACATGTTTGTATAGGGTCTCTGAACAGTTTTGCGTAGGCAGCAGTGTTTTCAGGATTTATGGAGGCTTGAAAATTGTTTGGGTTATCACTTAATAGTTGGAAGTTAGCCTTAGAATAGTTCCTGAATATTCCAGGGTTAGCTAGGGTTCCAGGTTTTATTTTTACTTCAAAAGAGACCATTTTGTGGTCTGACCTTACCAGAGAAGACATTACTGCCAGGACGTTTGTGTTTACAAAATCCAGGAATCTCTGTACCTGTACATTTGGCATTGTATATGATTCCTAGTTAATAGTGGGATGATTAAAATCACTCATGAATATGGTATTGGGCTGGATGGTGAGTGTTATCAATAAGTTTTAATATATAGTATGGTTTTCCTGGGTCATAGAGGGGGACCTACAACTTGCAATGATGTGGTATTGGATTTTGCCTATAGTGATTTGAACATGGAAAAGCTCAAGCGCATTGTCGTGTTTGACCAGCCTTGAGGTACATTTATTTCTGATGTAGATTAATACACTTCCACCTTTAGTTCATGTCTCTGTAGTAGCTGGGAGAAATGTGTGGAAGGCATTACACAACCTTGCACTGTCAGTGTACTCTCCATGGCTTTAAACCATGTCTCAGTGATCGCGCAAACATCGGCATTCCCTAGAGTTAAGAGAGCTTCAAGGGAGTGGAGTTTTTTGTTCAGCCTCCTAGCATTGAGAAGTAATACCTTTAGATTTTCTTGGTTTTGATTTGTGATGTCAGAAGTACTTTCAGTTTGGCATTGCCTAAAATGCAGTATGCGGATGACAATGTTTTAGCTAATATTCAAAAGTCTAGCAGGGAGAGGTGCAGACCAACCCTGGCAAAGCAGCATGGTCTGTTGATCATCTCTTTCCATGCTGACAGATATTGCACCCCCTTAGAATGGCATGAGAAACTAAGCCAATTATTAAAGTCAGTCATCTTTTCTTTGCATTGTCGCATCATCCTTGGGGAAGGTAAAATGCTGCTCAATGCTAGGCTCATACCAGCCTGGGACACATATTCCGAGAACTCCATGATATTTCTCTTCATATTGTCTAGATAACTATGTGTCAGGTCACTTACACCCACATGGACTATGATGGAGTCATACTGGTACTTGTGGTCCAATGACCTGAGTGCATGCATAATGTGTCAGATCCTAGCTCTTGATAAGCAACTGACCATGGCTTTCTCCTTACTCAGCCTGGTGAGAGGGCCATCAGTGTGTCTCACAATGGCAGTCTTCAATGACCAGAATTTTGAACTGTGTGGTGGCTTACCTTATGGGCTTAGAAGTAGAGGCTCCATGAGATGTGGCTGTATGTGCTGATGTGGGTGTTCTTTTGAAAGAGTGCTCTCGGGGTTGCTGAAGGTATTTGTTATGTGTAGTTCATCTAGGAGGTCTTTGGGGTTTAGGAAGTTTAAAGTTAAGTGCCTCAGCATATATGGGTCTATGTGCCTGCTTTGAATTGTGTGTGATGGGTGCAACATGTGTACTGCTGACAACCTTATTGACATGAGTGCTTTTATGTGAGAGCTTTGTCTCCAGTGACATTGTTAAATATATCTCTCACATACATCAGTTTGTTTGAGAATTAACTGTCCATCAATAGATGTGTACTAGGCTAATGGCCCTGGAGCCTTTACAAGCCTAGCCCATAGGATTACCCTGGCATTGTGCCACCCAACTTTAGTTCCTAGTGCCTCTGTTGAGTAGAGTCACTGGAGTGATCCCTGGGGTGAAGCAATTTCTACATTGCCTCAGGATGCCCATATACACCAAGCTCATAATGGAGATAGTGGGATAGTTCATATCCATGGCAACAGACCTTTTTTTATTGATCAGACAGTTGGAGTGAGAATATAAAGCAATGTCAGGTATATCCGGTTTGCAACTCTAGGGGCAGTGCTTGTCACTGCAAATTAGTTGTCCTGTGTGCAACTAGGTATTGGTGAAATTTTAATTGTACTTTTACAGGAAAAATGTCACTCGAGATGTCTGTGTCTATATAGGGCACTGCCAAACACTTGAGGGGAAATTAATAAGTAGACCCTGATGAATTATGAACAAATCAAGCAGTACATACTGAAAAGAATTAGCTTGTCAAGAATGATGAAAAGAGGGAAGTCAAGTGATTGGCTACTCCTGGCTACTACTAGTGCTGGTCTCACCACAGCTTCACTCTGCTGGGATACAATGCTCCTTTGCTCTTCTCTCACCAGAAGCAAAACATTAGCACCAATCACAAGATAAAAAGTAGGCCATAGCCTGTTTGGTAATCCACAAGATGATGCAAGGCTGTGTATGCTTGTTCTAGCCTTTTCCTGGTAGATGCATTAAATAGCAACCAGACCAATCAGGGACTTCAACCACAGACACACACTGCCCAACCAGAAACAGTCAGGAATCAATACACTCTGCTCCTTCTCTCACCAGGAGCAAAATATAAGTACAAATTCCAAGCTGATACCTATGAAGCAGTTATTAGGCTTTCTGGTGATCAGCAGTCTCCAGGAAATAATGTCCCTGTGCTACTTCTCTCATCAAGAGCAAAACAGAGGCATTAATCCCAAGATGACTACTGAGAGGGAGAATGTGGACTCTCCAATAATTGGTGGCCTTGGAGTAGATGCTGCAGATTTTAAAGATAAGATATAAAATGGGTTAATATCCTAAGAGTTGCAGTGTTCACTAAGCAGTTAGATATGAAAGGGGGGTGGGGCAGAAACTAAGCTTTAGCTATCTAAGAGCCACTAATTTTAAAAGAGCAAAATAGATTGGAAGGGGATGGGCACTTTGTATTCTGGTTCTATGGAATACAGTGGGATGGCCAATAAATTTAAACAGTTGAAGGGAAGTGATTTCACAAAATGATAAGTTTGTTCTTACTCGCAACAGCCAATGAAAGGGGAGAGGAAAGGAGTTATGTGGTCAAATTAACATAAGGGCCAGGCAACTAGAAAGACAGTTTAGTTTAAAAATACAACAATGTTAGGGTAGGAGGATATGAAAAAACACTGAAATTCTGTGTGACTCACAAGAGACACAGCTGTGGTCTCTTTCCTAGTTTAAATATCCAATTAAAAGCAAAATACAAGTAAAACACAGTATAAAGAAAACAAATCACAATATACAAAATAGAAAAAGGTGGTAAAGTAATACAAAATACAAGAAAGCAAAAACAAACTAACCTTTCCCTCACAGCATGTTAGTCTGGAGGAGTTTTCCAGAAAAGCTTTAAATTCTTTGTTCAAGAATTCTGGAGAAAACCAAACATATGGGATTGGGCAAAGAACCAAAAACAGGGATAATTTTTAGACATTCGAATTCACTTAAAAAGTTAGTAGAACAAAAGGTTTTGCATTAGCATGCATTGAAGAATAAAAAGTATTAAACTGTAATGTACGGGATTATTGACTGACTATAATTCTCAGTAATTTACCAGAAAATTAAAACTTTTAGGAGATATAGGCAAAAATAAGAGCCAAAATCAGGGATGTTCTGCAGAATTCTAGTTGAGAGGTATAGCAGGTAACAGTGTGGGTACATGGCATAAAGGTAGCACCAAATTTGTTTGTTAATATAGTGGATCTATCCTTGGGATTGGAATGCATAATATTGTTATAGATGAACTCAGTGCATTGTTGAACTTTATTCTTTAAGTTCCTGACATAACTGAAGAAAGATTAGTAGTTTCCTTTGGTATCTATAGTGACCCTAAGACTGTACTCCACCTTTTATTTTCTTTCTTTTTCTGCTTTACATTTTCTAATAGTACACTTACGTTCTTTACTAGCATGTTTCAGTGTGGTCTTGAGATATGGGGAAGGAGATTTCTCACAATTTTTCATTATTTTCCTTTTGTTAAACAGTTTATAATATGAGACTGTCACCAGACAGGTTTATTCCTGAATTTACCATTATATTTAGGGTAAACAGGTACAGACTTTTCTATGCAGCTATTCAAATGCTGGTAAAATCTGGAGGTGAATGCAGAAGCCCTCTCAGATGGGTCCATTTGCTTGGCATTCTTGAGAGTTTTGCATATGTCTTCTACAAGCTGAAGTAGATTTGTCCTGGAGATGTCCCTAAAAATGGTTTTCTTTGGTGGTGGTGTGGTACCACTACCATTAAACCTGACAGAGAGAGAAGAACTAATGTATGATCAGATTTTACTTGGGATGAGGAAATGGGTGGTGAGACATAGTTGGGAGCCAAGTTGGATGGACCAAGTTAAGGATATTAGAGCTGCTAGAATTTAGTTTTGCAATTTGCTCCAGTGCATTGGTATTAACAAAGTCTAGGAAACAGCGATCATATTTATTTTTATATATGTAATTGTACCAGTTCACTGCTTGGACAATTGAAGTCCCCTAGCAAAAGGTATTTGGTTTAATATGATATTCAATCCCTCTATGGTATTATGGTAACTTTTGTGATCTTTCAGGGATATATGATGGGGATCTGTAGCTTGCTTGTGTCTTTTGGCTTTTCCTGGTTAGGGGTCGCCACAGTGGTACTCCAGTCCGCTAATGATTGGCAGTAGATTTTTACGTGCCGAGTTGTCAGCTCTGATGCGCAACCTTCAATGAAGGTACGCCCATTCACGCATATCTCCACACAGAAGACGCTCGAGCTGAGAATCGAACAGGACAATGTCTTACTATGAGGCGACAGCGCTACCGCAGCACCACCTGATGGGGATCTGTAGCTAGCAATGAAATAATACTTGGATTTGTTATAGGTGATTTGGATCTATAGGTGCTCCAAGCGAGGGTTACTGGCAATTGGACATGAGATGTTAGTGTACTAAAACTCTTGCAGTTGTTAATAGGTAGACCAGACTAAATAACAACAACAAAATGAGGCAGTCATCCAGATATGGGTATCCAGATATGGGTAACTGTGGGTGATCTGTGACCTGAGGGCTGCTAATTTGGTGAAACCCTGGGCAAAAACCTGTAACATCTCAATGGGTACCTTTCAGATCTAATCAATGTCTCTTGAGCAGAAGGAGAATTAAGAAATGACATGACATCTGTTGAACTTTCAAAGTATGAAAATACTTAGAGGCTGCATTGATCCAGGATTGATCTTAACAATCCTCCTTTCTTTGGCACATAAAAATATGGAATAATAGCATGTGTATAAGAAAAGAAGAGACATCCGCCGTATTAGCCATTTCTTTAACATCACCAAAAGGAGCCTAACCTTGGAACAGGTGGTCTGGATGCTGTCGGAATGTGTTAATGAAGAATCTTGGAGGTGAACTCTGATTTGTGACTTTTTTCAGCATTACATTCTGCCACTAGTCTGCAGACCTGTGCTTCCAGATGATACATTTGGCAGTTCTTCCAACAACCATATTTACCATCTTTATACCATGAAGCAAGATCTGAGGGAAAGGAGAGACCCCTGTTTTGAGGGATGGGTGAAAATAGTCATTTATTTAGTCATTGTTGTCTGAAGAAGGATTCTGTTTTTTGTTCATTTATTTGGTACTCAGAACTCCACACCTCCTGCTGCAGGATGACCTCTGTTTGCTGTCTGTACCTTATGGTCAGAAAATGTACTTGTGCAGCACAGCTATCAGTGATTGCTTATCATTTCTGGGAAAAATATCAGGCCATAGCTAACTGATTGTGCATCTACAACAAAATCCTGAGACACAGAGGACCTGGATCATCTTAGGCCATTTCTGTAATGCCTACAGCATCTTAAGTAAGTGAAAAGAGATGAGGGGTGTGCAGCATGCCTAAGGGTTAGTGAAACATGAGCTGAAGGACAAGTACCTTACAGGTCGTGGCAGTGAAATAATATCTGTACAATGAATATCTCTGAGGACTGCCCTAATTATTGTGCTTGTTAAATGGCCATCTTTATTATTCTGACATTTGCAGCTTAAGTTAAACAATTTAACAAGATGACATGTATGTATGCATTGAATTTAGACAAAGACTTTGCCTTTATATTGTAATATGATCTTAATGTTATGAGAGAAAACAATTATAGTATACAGGGTCCTTGCCCTTACGACTGCAACATCCAGACATTAGCTGCTCCAAAGGTGAGCATCACCATCAGATGCATAGCCCATGACAATCTGGTAATGGCAGCCTGAATTCCAGTGGGATGATGTAATCACTTTAAAACAAATGGACTACTTCCTTAAAACTACACTATATTAAATGCAGTTTTTCTGTTTTTTTTTTTTTCCTTCTCTACTTTGTACTGCTTCCATGTATTGTACGTTATACTAGTGCATCTCTTACTCTGTTGTTACTCCCAGGCTGAAGCTGAAATTGGTCCTTTGTGAATCAGTCCACTCCTTCGGTCAATAAACTAAACCAACTAGCCAAATGAATAAATTAATGACAGTTCTCAGGTGATCAACTGCAATTTGCAATAAGCAGTTATATGACAAAGCAGTAGCAGAAAATAAGCCATGATCAAAATTCTCAACTGTACAGATTTTTGCAGAATGTACAGATTTTTGCCTCATATTTTTGGTCCGTTTTTCATAAAATTGTGGTTTTCTGGCAAGTTAGTGGCAAAACATTAAATACTGAAGTTAGAAAATAATGACAGACATTTGAATTTCAGACTTCATACCCTTCAGAAAATTCTTGCTCATGCAAAATCTGTTATCCTATCAACTTTCTAAGTTCATAAGAGAAATATTTAAAATGTGCCCATAGTTTTGGGCCTTTGTCCCACTTTTATTTATGGTTTTGCCCAGATTTCTTGCTCTAAGAGGTTGACAAGTACAGCCATGATTCTGCTTGTGACCAAAGCAGCTAACACTTTTGTGCACAAGGTCTGAGACACTTCAGTTCCTAAACCTTAGCACCAGGGTTTTTATATTTAATTGTAACTAGTTTCAGAGAAAATGCCCTTATTCATGTACCCCCAGCATGGCATCCTATTAGCATGGAATGTGTCAGTTTGTCTCGTCCTGTTATATTACTGTTCACATTGTGTTGGGGGATGGAGTGTGGTGGCTGAACAGGAAATTTCAGTAGGAATCATTGTAGAAAGATTTCTATGGAAGCAGCCCCCCAAAGCAAATGGGGGGAAAACTTCACATCAGAGACCTGCCTACAGCCTTCACCACCCACCCACCTCCCCTGGTGCCCTACTGTATTGTGTTTGTTGTGTGTGTAATCTTTTGCACACAGTCTAGGTTACGGCATTTGTAGTGGTATAAGTTTGTGTTGTTAGGGCTGTGGACAGGCTTTCATGGACATGTTCTGACATATCTGCTTGCTGTCTATCTCAATTTTCAGAATATTGTTTTCTACAGCAGTTGCTACAACCACTCACTGAAGAGACAAGATAAGTGAAATTGTTTGTACAGTGAACACTAGCATCCCCATGTGTTGCTTTCATCTAGGTAATGTTTATGTAATATGGTGATTAACAGTGAGTTATCTGTGTCTGTTACTGTTAGCAGAAAATTATTATTCTCCATGTAAATTCAGTTTATGGTTCCTCATTCTAGCTGCCCATGCATGTAAAGCTAGTAATTTCATGTCCTGAACATGTAAGCTACAGTTTGAACAAGGTTCGGGCAATTTGTTCTGCTGTGCCACTATGAACTGTATATCCCTACTCAGACTAGTATCTCCATTGCACAATTACCTGCATACATATAAGCACACTGAATTTGCTTTATGAAACTTCCTTTGCCTGAATTCATTTTTGAGGTCCCTTATTTACAGAATGAAATAAAGCATAAGTTTAAGTACAGTTCTTATCAACATCAGACTATGCATTTTAAAATATTATAAAATATAATAAAGGTAGAGTTCAGGTGCAACACAAGATGACTGGTGGGTAGGAACAAGACAGCTTAAGACAGACTAGACCCTTATAGTAAGACCTGGCTCTTGGGACCTGGGGTGTCACCTCACCTCACTGTGAGTTTAGAGCCAGAGATTGTGCAGCAAGTTGTAAAGTGCCAGCTAGATTCAGTTTTTACCTTTACTAACAGCATTTATTATGGAACTAGGCTTCTTAAGTAGAGATCTCTCTCCTTCTATAGATTTGTCCCTTGGAAATGGCCCTTGATCAGTGTATAGATACTCACAAGCCCATGGCTGAGTGCTAAACAGTTAAAATTTGTGACAGCAGATGAGAAGGTTACCTCAATGTGACGGTGAGCTGCAGAAAGGAAAACTGAGCTACTTGTACATATGCACTTAACAGCTATTCAGACTGTTTGGCCTTCTTAGAGACTGTAGGTCTGGTCATTTATTTATTTATTTATTTATTGACATTTGTTAACCGGGTTAGTCCAGCTGAGCTTTTGGCCCATTTTCAGTGGAGACCCGAGGAGAAAAGCTCCAAGAAATAAAGTAACAAAACAAATTCAACTATTATGTTATATATTGTTGATAAAAAAACATTTTAGTAATGAAACATTCAAGACATTGAGTTATACAGAAATTATAATATTCAACGCATAAATTGTAGCACAGAATTATCTTATTTGGTGGGGCTTAAGATACAGGGGAGAAGAATAAAAAATAACAAGATATAGTTATTTGCATATTTACAGATAGTAAGGTTTGAGCCATTTTTAAGGTACCTAAAGTATAAGTTTCTTGATAGAGTACCACCTATTCCCTCAATATTCCTGTCGAGAGACTTCTACACCCATGTGTGGCATGATGGGAGTACTTGGAAGAACACGCCTGTGAAGAATGTCTTGTCCGATCAAACCCTAGTGTTGAACTGTTATTGGACTCCTGTACTCCTCACAGATTGTTAATTCCTAATATCATTAACTAACACAGACCTCTGAGGTCTAAAGTCAATGGCAGACTTTATAGTCATGTCATCAGACCTAAGGCCTAGACACCTAAGTTAACAAGAGGTGCTGATAACCACTCTGTGGTGAGATGGATCAAATGGCAGAATGACTGTTGGACAAACTCAGGAAACCTACATTTTTAGTGAAGGTGGCCTAGAAACACCTGGTAGATGCTTTTGTGTAGGATTAGTTCAATTTTTACTTCCAGAAGACCTTCTCATATATGTCAGGGGAGGTCAGAAACAAAGCCCTACATCCCTCACCACTGCCTCTCCCTTAAAGCTATTAAGTGGACAGAATTTTCACACCAGCTCTTTCTTCCTCAACTGATTATCATCCATTCTGTTCTTAACAAACTACCTCCTGCCCTAGCACCTCCTCCCTCATCTCACACTATACTCCAACTAGGACCTCCAGAAGTTCAGATCAACTTCACTTAGATGTTTACAAACCTAGAAGAACAATTGGTCAAGCACTTATATAGTTACTTTATTGCCCTTATATGGAATAAACTTCCCCTGTCCATCCATACCATCTCTAACACTCATGAATTCAAAAAAGCTCTAAAAGAACATTTACAGAATTCTTGGATCTGCCCCTGCCTAAACCCAACCTAACTTGGCTCTTTCTTTGCTTATATTTTTAGTTCTCTTACCCTTACTCTCTTTTTCACCCTAAGAACTTCGCTACACTACTTGCTTATCTGTTTTACTCTGTCTTTCTCTATTACTTCCTTTGTTTGTCTGTAGTAATATACCCTATTGCCTGCTGACTGACCTATAATGTATCTTAATCATATACAATGCTGTTCAGATGTACTGTTATTACTGCATTTTTCTTTTGTCATTGGTTTTAAGCTTGTACTATTTTTGTATAATCTTATTTACTACAGTAGAGAGTCGATTATCTGAACATCGATTATCTCAAACGTCAGTTATCCAAATGCAGCCTCCCAGAGTTTTTGGGAAGGAAATATTATAAAGTCTGAATATGTAAGCATTATACGTATTCACCTGTATGTGTTTTTTGAGCTTGCAGCCCACTCGTGTGTGAAAAATATTCTTTATTGTCCACTGGAATCACTTAATGGTTGAAAAGTGTATTCCCTGCATGTAGAAAAAACAAGATTTTTGATTTTGTTTATCCGGTTTAATTATATGTTTGATTACCTGAACAGTTTGATTATCTGAACTACCCCAGGTCCCAATTAGTTTGGATAATCAACTCTCTACTGTATTTGTATCATCACTGTTTACCTGTCTGTGGAGCTTTTCTCCCCAGGCCTCTACTGAAAAAGGGCTCATGTTCATTCAGACATTCCCAGCCAACAAATGTCAAAATAAATAAATAAATAAACTGTATTCAAGGCCTCAGTATTCCAAACTGTGGTAGGGATCTGTGACAAAAAGGTGACTGGCACCTGCCGTGATGACAACCCTAGGACCTACTGGTAAACAGTAGTAAGAGAAGCCATCAAGTTAAATAAAGATGCCTTCCATGCAGTATTAGTGGAGATGTCTGTGGAGTTGACTTACAAGTACTGAGAAAATAGGAAGGGTCCAACTGTGGCAGTCATTGACTTGAAAGGCCAGGTATAGTAGGAGTTTGATGAGGTCATGGAAGATGACTTATAGATAGCCTCAGGGAGGTTCTGACAAACAATACAGCACCTCAGGAAGGGTGGGTTGGGCATTGTCCAGGCTATTCTCTAGTAGAATAGAGGAATGCTGTCCTCAACTGAACACATTGTTAGGAGGTGGAAGGAGCACATTGAGGAACCCCAGAATGCAGTGAACATGCCATTTTCTGAGGCGGCAATGACAGAAGCATCAGGTGACCCTAGATACATTTCTGTAGATGTGGTTTCTGCTGAGATTAGACAGCTCTGCAGTGGTGAGACTGTACCTGGCAAGAAATGGTGATCACAGAAAGTTGTTCGGGTACTGTGATTAATGCAATATTTCAGTGTTGCATAAAAACAAGAAAAAGTACCCTGGCTTGGCAAACTGGGAGGATGATCCAAATTTTGAAAATGAGACAGGAGAATGTGGTCTAAATATTGAAGGTTCATGGTTCTCAGCCTTCTGGGAAAGCCAGCTACAGGCTGTTAGAAAAGGAGGTCCATCCGGTTGTCAATCCTTTGATTCAGGAGGCAAAGTGAGGATTTGAACCTGGCTGTAGAGCACAGGAACAACTCTTTAACCTTTCACAGATATTTGAGGCATCAAAGGAATTTACCATTTTTATCTCTATGTTTTTCATGGATTTGTTTGAGACATATGACTGAGTACACAGAATGTATTTTGTGAGGTATTACAACAATATAATGTTCCGGGGCTGCTGCTACACCATTCAGTCCTAATATTTGTGAGTCACGATTTAGTCCCTCTATGTCTCCATCCTCACCTGGGCATATAAACTTTAGGTAGTGGCAAAGGATGAGATCAAGACATCCGCAGGAGAAGTTGGAGGCTGTTGTTGGGGATAGGGAAGTCACCTGTACTCTGCTCAGCTTGTTACTCCTGTGGTCCTCACCAGGATAAAACTGTTTAAAAACTAGCTGGCTGGCTGGATGGATGGACATATGGATGGATATATATTAGTTGTGTAGAAGAAATGATGTGAAGCTGATATGCATTTGTTACACCGCGTATGCTTTTAGGCATGATATTCTGTCCTGTAGTTTGCAGGCTCTTTACTGCTGCTGTAAGTCAGTGCTGACATCTCCAGTATTGCTCCAATATTACTATATGATACAATAAGGATCATATTGTGAAACTTAGTTTGAATTGAGACAAAAGCTGCGGTGGTGGTGCTGCGGTAGCGTTGTCGCCTCACAGTAAGATGATGTCCTGTTCGATTCTCAGCTAGAGCGTCTTCTGTGTGGAGACATACGTGAATGGACGTACCTTCATTGAAGGTTGTGCGTCAGGGCTGGCAACATGGCACGTAAAAATCTACTGCCAATAATTAGCGGACCGGAGTTACGCTGTGGCGACCCCTAACCAGGAAAAGCCGAAAGAAGAAGTTTGAATTGAGACAAAGATGTATGTATTCTTTCATTTAGCACCTGTTACATTCACAGATCACAGTGACTGATAATTCTTTATATTTCATTTGCATTTCATATCTTAAGTTTGCTGAAAGGATGTTCTGATCCATGTGAGACATTTTGATACATTTTCTGTGCATAAATGTACTGGTATAATGCTTTTGTTGGAAGAATAATGGGGTTGGAACTCTCTGAAATGGAGAGGAGTGGTTGGAAGACACAATATGGAAAGGTGAGGACAAGATGCTAATAATCTAATTTTCTGCATGCTTAGCCAGGTGGGTATTCACTGTCAGTTGTGATGCTTATAAAGTGGCTCATCTATTGTGGCAAGTATCTTCACAATATGTCTTTGTATGTTTGGTCATAATGCTCTTCTAGAAGCTTTAGTAGCATGATGCCATACCTAAATAGCATGTCTTCCACGTTTATCAAAGTTATTTTAAAGGTAGTACTAAGTACTGATAGAGGTAGCAGTTAACTCTTGTCTGGTACTTTCTACAGCCTATGATGCATTCAGGTGAGGTACTTACATAACTGTTTCTATTACTCTATTACTTTTTTGCAGTTATTCGGTTTATCTATTTCAGGTAAACCTTATTGCCTTTGATGTAAATTTAGAAACTTGACTATTCTCTTGAAATTACTTTGCTGTAATATGAAAGTATCATTGTGCCAAATTCTAATACCTCTTATGTTGTACAACTGCTGTCATCCCACTGGAGATCACTCATCAATAACCTGCAAGATACCAATAAGAGGGACAGGGCTTTGTGATGGTCAAGGTAGCTTTTGTGATTTAGGCTCTTGATTTTCTTGGTGAGAAAGCATAGTGATTATTCAAGTTGTGTTAAGTTTCTGGACAGCTACATAACAAAGGGGGCATAATACTAAATGATCAACCCAATAAGGGTCGAATATAGCAGAATTATCACATTCTTTGATCAGGACACCATACCCTTACTAATAAGCTTTGCAACGAAAAAGGACTTAATAGTAGATGCATGGTGAGCAAAGGCAAACTTGGTCAGTCATAAACCCATAACATTAGCTTTGACTGCCAAAAAATAAATACCAAAGAGGAGTGTCCCGAGAATTGAACCCTGTAGTATGCTGCTAATTAAAGGCCCTTTAGATGAGGTACAGCTGCCCACCCGTATCTCCTAAGTTCTATAACTGAGTCAGTTTGCTATCCAAGGAGTTACATAGGGAATTACATTTAGCTTGGTGAGTTTATCAACTATACGTTAATGTTGCATGGTGTGGAACACCTTTGTGAGGTCTACATATGCAGTATGTACTGAAAAACGAAAACAAAACCATAATCCTAGGTGATGTGAATATTAATTGGTCTAATATTTCCTCAAAATCTCCATCCACCAATATTAACCTGTTTCACTATACCCAACTAATCTCCACCCCACTAGGTACAATAATAGAACCAATGAAGGAACCATCTTAAGCTGGATTCTAGTCTCTGATCCAACTAAAATTACATCAGCTGGTACTCTCCCAACTCTATAAGTAACCGCGGTCCTGCCTTTATTACCCAAGTCTATCCCTCATTCACTAAAAGCCATCACTTTAAACATGTCAGGAATCTATCCAAATTCAACCCTCATACATTCAACAATATCCTAAAAAGCATAAATTGGAATAACTTAAAAACTCTTCCACTAGACAAAGCCCTTCACTGCTTTAACACTACCTTTCTAATAATACTAGACAGCTTCGTACCCACCCTTATTAAAAGAACAAGAAATAACCATGCTCCATGGTTGACTAAATCTAATGATAACTAGGGACAAAACCTGGAAGCTATGGCATAAACACAAGAATAATAATCAGACAAAAAAGCTTGTATCCAAAGACAAGAAAGAATTCTACTTGAACCTTCAAAACAAACACAAAAATAACCCAAAGCTTTTCTGTTCCTCCATTAATACTCTCCTAAACCCTGGCACAAAAACTAATCCTTACTCCTACCCAGACAAAACGCCAAAGTATCTTCAACTCCTACTTTACAGACACTAAATCTAATATCGCAGCCACATTCCCTCAACCTATAACCACTGCTAACTCCGTAAGTAATACTTCTCTCTCTCAGCTCACACAGCCTCTGTCTCCTCACTCTACTACTAGCACATTTGGCCAAATTACTAACTGGACCCATTCTCCCTCATTTACCTATACAAATTTAGCTAAACCCATTGCTTGCCAGAATTCAGTCCTTCTACTGTTCCTACAGTATACATAAAAGAACTGCTACTGAAATTAAAGCCCAGCTCAAACACAGCAGACAGCATACCCACAGAATACCCAAAAATATCTGCAGACTCTGTTGCTTAGCCCATTAGCATTCTCATTAATAGATCCATCCAAGAATCCTATGTCCCCAACCTCCAGAAAAAAACAAACATATCACCTCTCCACAAAGGGGGTACCGCAACAGATATTTCCAACTTCTGCCCTATAGCTATTCTATCCCCTATTTCCAATCTCTTAGAAAAACATGCACACACCCAACTTCTACAGTTCCTTCTCAAAAATCAAATCCTTTCTGTAACTCAGCATGGTTTCACACCTCGTCATAGTACTTGAACTGCACTACTATCCTTTATGGACCTAGTTAATAAAGCCTTTCACTCAGGGAAAATTGTCTCTACATTATTTTTGGATTTGTCTAAAGCCTTTGATATTATTTCTCACACACTAATCATTTCTAAACTTTCTAACATTGGACTATCTAGTTCATCTCTATACTGGTTCAAATGCTATCTGACAGAGAACATACTGTAAAATGGCAACACTCTATATCCCCATATATCCATAACCCCACTGGTGTTCCCCTGAGGCTCCATATTAGGACCGCTACTGTTTAATATTTTTATCAACAACCTCCACCTATCATTCCAGCAAGAGTTATTTGTTCAGTACGCAGACAATTCTACTATAATCTGCTCTTCTGAAAACTCATCTGAACTACAGCATATTACTCAATTGGCGTTTACTACAGTAGAGACTTGTCTCCATAATAACCACCTGTCTTTAAACCCTAATAAAACCAAACTTACTATATTCACTCCAAAGAAAAATACTCCCATTAGTAAATCACACTTCCACATATTCTATCTAAACAACACCAAAATTGAATTTGTCACCCAAACCATACTGTTAGGTGTTATAATTGACAAAAACCTAAAATTTGATCTACACTTGCAAAATAACATCAGCAAAACTAACAAATAAATGGGTCTATACTACAGACATAAAAATGTCCACTCTGTTCACAGAAGACAAGTACTTGTTTCTACTTATTTACTTCCTTCTCTAGTCTATGGTGCCCCCTACTAATTAATCTCTAATCCTTCCTCAAATCTATACTAGAAATATGCTACAACAAGATAGCCAAATTTGCAACAAACAACCACCACTCCACCCACCACTGCATCCCTCTAAAGTCATTAAACTGGCTTGAATTCCCCCACCATCTTATTTAACTTCATTTAATCACAACACACAGATTACTTACTAAACCACAGGACTGTCCTGCATTAAAGTCATTATTCTCCCATTATAACCCCAATAGGTCTCTAAGATCAGAAAACCAACACCTCCTCTAAATTCAAAAGCCTAAATTACCTGCTGGCGAACTACTATACCCCTGGGTAATAGCTAAAACCTGGAACAGCCTTCCCTCAACCATTCACACTATGCAATGTAGATCCTCCTTTAAAATCGCCCTATGCACACACCTCTATTCCAAGTGGATATGTAACTGTACTAGGCCTCCTCCAGCCATTACCTAGATCTTAGGGCCTCCCTGCTCTTTCTTTTGTCCTTCTTACTTACATATTTCTATTACTACTATGACATTGTCTCCCAATCTCTATTTCTCCTATTCTTTCTGCATCTACTTTTGTAACTCATAACTTCCTACATGTTCCTTTTTATATTCTATCACTTATTTTCCTCATACACTATAACTACTGCAGCCACTAAATGTCTTTCCCTATTTGAAATCTCTGTTCATTTTCTATAGAGTTAGTTTCTTATTTTCACCCATAATATTATATGTACTTAGTTGTATTGCATTGTAATTTAGTTTATGTGTAGCCATTTTTTGTACATACTTTTTTATATTTCCCATACTTCTATGTCAATTTCATTTGTACTACATTGCATCTAGTTTTATTAATATCAAGTGTTGTATATATATTCTAAGTGTTCTACTTTTTAAAAATCTTTTCCTGCATTGGTCCTGTATATATTCAAAATGTATGAATTGTTGTACTGTGTATTCTGTTTGTCTTTCATGTGGAGATTTTCTCACCTGGCCTCCACTGAAAATGGGCTCTGTTTGGTCCAGTAGACTTTCCTTGTAAACAAATGCCAATAAATAAATACATTTCCCTCATCCATTGTTTTAGTAATTTTCTCAAAGAAGTCAACCAAGTTAAGTGAGCAGGACCTGCCCTTTACAAAGCTGAAATGGTTTGCATCGAGTTTGTAGGTTGCCTGTGCCTTCATTAATTCCATAATGACCCTTTCCATAGCCTTACAGATGAGGCTAGTGAGATTTTTGGGTCTATAATTAATGAGTATATTGATTGCCCGCCTATGTGCGGGGTATGACTATTGCTGCCCTACATTCATCGGCCACAAAACCTGTTTGGAGGCTGATATTGAATATTCTCTGCTGGGGTTTTGAAAGGTCCTGTTTCAGGCTGGCTCATAGACATCCTTGTATGATATCCAACCCCATAGAAGCAGTGCTCTTGCCCTTGGATAGTATTTTGAGGACTTATTAATGGGGATTGGAGGGATGAATGCCGGTATGTGATCTGGGAATGTGGGGGTAGGAGAGGGGGAAGAAGTTAGAGCTAAATTTATCCACAACTAGATTGGCCATGTCCTCTAGGTCTAAGTATATGATATAATTTACTATTCACTCTGCACAGTGTAAGCATTATTTCTGAGGTTTCTAACATAAAGAAGGCTTTCCTGGTTGTATTTTTCCTGGATGGATAGTTTTACCTCATATCCAGCTTTCGCTGATTTGATCAGGGTCCAGGGTTCCCTGATAGGAATACAAGAATGTTTTTGGCATCTAGAGAGCTATTTTTATTTCTACTTGCAATGAACTTTTTTATTTTATTGTAAAGCCTGTTTATATTTGGGTTCCACCATGGGAGTTTATTTTCAAATTTGGAATTGTATTTACTTTGGAGGAGGACAGATGCAGCTATGCAGCTAATTACATGTGCATAGAATTTAGTGATAAAGGATTCTGCATATGAAGAGAGATCATCAGGTTTGAAGGGGATGTTGAATTTAACCAGGTTATTGCTTAGTTTTAGAAGACCATCTTAAGTATAATATCTGAATATCGGGTTATTGGAGACTGCTTCCAGTTTCAGTCTTATCTGTTTGAATTACAGTCCAATTTGCATAGGGAGGAAGTTACAGCTAGTACAGAGCAAAACTGTCCCATATTGGTGAAGACCAGGTCCAGTATACATCACACCTAGATGGGGTGTGGACTACCTGATCCAGACAAGTTTATATTTATGAAGTCCAGAAAGCTCTGGATATGTATGTTAGGGGATTTACACGTCAGACAGTTGCTGGAGGGGTAGTTGAAATCTCCTAGGAAAATGGTGTTTGGCTGAATGCAAAGGAGTTGAATACTAGTCAGGTAGGTAGTAAGGTCCAAGGGGGACATAGAGGAGTTCCTATAGTTGACTATGAAGTGATAAAGGGGCTTTGTTAATAGTAAGGTGGACATGGTGGAGTTCCAAGTCACTATCCTGTCTAACAAGTCTGGAAGTGAAATTGTGTTTTACAAACAGAGACACTGCCAGCTTTAGTGCCTTCATCTACTGCAGTGGGCTTGAATGCATGGTAGGCTTTTACACCTTGCAATGATGGGGTGGTCTGAATGGTCTTGAACCAGGACTCCCTGACAAACATATAAGAATGTATTCCAGGGAAAAGAGTACCTACAGGGAGTGGAGTCAAATCCTATTTGACCTCTTCCTACTTCTTGGCAAAACTTGATGGTCTGCAAACAGCCACACTAGAGCTGAAATCTATGCCACCAAATAAACAAGACTTGCTGGAGACGTTAGGTTCCTAATTCAACATTTTTCCAGCCAGTGGAGTAAGTTACCACTACATGTCAAAGAGAGAACTACTTTAGTTACTTTTAAGCCTAGTCTTGATAACCTGATGGGTAGACTCAGATTCACACCGTGGTTATTATATATGGTCCTGCTTGATTTGGGAGATGAACACTATTTAGTGCTTGAAAACGGAGGCAAAAACTTTTAAGTCTGTCTGCTTAAAGGTGTATAGGGCTAGGCATTGTATGGTCCCAGTGATCACTTGCCTAGCATTATTCCTATGTCCCTAAGGTTTCTGGCAGATTCTCAACAAGACTGTACTCAGATTAAGAAAGAGCTACTACTTTTTCGGCTGACAGAAGTTTTATGACTGTATCTGTGATAAAAGTATTATTGTGGCATCAGATCATAAACCACCACAAGCCATATTTAAACACCATTGAATAAAGCACTTGCAAAACTTCACAAAAACACAACCTCCAAGTTCAATGTAAGTTTGGTAAGCTTATGCTTATAGCAAATACCAACAGGAGTATAAGGACTGATTAAAAAATTAAGCAGATATTAAGAATGTACATAATTAAAGTGAATATGCATGTTGAATCTCATTTACTTTGAACTGTATTCTACATGACGTACAGAGTTAGATTTTGCTCACTACGTATAATTAAATGGGATTGAATTACTATTTATAAAATTGGAAGGAAGTTACAAATGGCAATATGGAAAGGTTTAGCAATCGCAATATGCCTTTAAGGGAACCTAGTGGAAGTTGTGTATCATGTGACACTGCTTGGACTTTAGTATGTAATAAACTGTTATTGTGTTAGGGTACCTCACTATGAATACTTCTTGCGTTTGTTTTTCCCGGACATGTGACATACCATAATGTTTGCATAATCCCAAGTGCAACAGTCTTGCCACATTATTATGCTTTTCAGTATACAGTCCTTCTGCCATTACTATGTCCCAACCAGCAACAAGTTGTGTGACTATTTCAATTCTGTTTTACAAAACCTACACTTGTCTGTTTCTCCCACATGTTCAATGGACTTTGTAAACCAATGTGTACATAACCCACTATTTTGGGCTGCCAGTATTAACCTTTCATCTTTTGTTTTGAATTTGCCTCTCCTTAACCATTCCTGCATTCGATCCTGATCAGCATGAAGTTCGTCCAGGAGTTTTTTGTACTTGCAACTATATTTATGCATTTTTCCACATTTCTTGCCTTTTCATCTGATCCTTCACCTTATATTCTTTCTTTTGTTTTTTGGCACATTCAGTTGCCTGATTTTTATCTACTTCTGGTTTGACTTCTATTCCTGCTTGACACCGATATGCTTTTGTTAGACTAAGCAGGGAAGTCAACTTAGATTTATTCTCCTCATGTTTCAAAACTTTCACAATGTTTCGGTCTTGTAAGGTCAGCAGATGTGT
Source organism: Protopterus annectens (assembly GCF_019279795.1). NCBI lineage: Eukaryota > Metazoa > Chordata > Ceratodontiformes > Protopteridae > Protopterus > Protopterus annectens. Next base: position 727,567,070 of record NC_056727.1, on the reverse strand, counting down.
GTGCAGTCTAATGACTGCAGATCTATACATGTAATCAATTTCAAGGAGGCCCATACCTTCTTCGGAATGGGGAATATATAATCTTGGTATTTAGTGATTTTTATAAATCATTTGATGAGCATGGAGCATCCTTTTTGTTTTCCTATCTAACCTATCCAACACTTTTTGGGGCCAGTCAGTCACTCCAAAACTGTAATTTAGGACAGGAAGAGCAAATTGGTTTATAGCCTGAATTTTGTTCCTAGATGCCAACACTGTTTTCAGAATTAATTTACGTCTTCTAAAATATTCCTTACTAAGTTTTATTCACATTTGTTCATGTTTTATTGTTGATCCTTCATTAATTCCCAAGTATTTATACACGCTCTCTTGTTCAAATTGTTTTAAATCACATTTGTGTCCCAAGCTGATGTTTTCTTGGTGCTGCAGCTTTCTTGCTTTAAAGGTTGCTTTTGAACATTTATCAAGACCAAATGGCATTCTTATATCATCTGAAAAAGTTTTTACTACTTGCAGTTGTGCTTTCAGTTCCTCATCTGATGAGCTATACAGTTTTAAGTCGGCAACAAAGAGAAGAGGAGAGGTCTTTACACTTCATTGTTTTCTAGGAGCCAAATTATAGCCATGGCCTAATCTGTTAAATAGACAGCTTAATGGGTTATGGCCAAGACAGAATAACAGCAGTGACAGAGAGTCACCCTGGAATATCCCCCTTTGAATTTTTATCTCTGGAATAATAATTTGTCCTTTATCATGGCTTAATTGCAAAGTGGTCTGCCACTGTTTCATGGTCACTGTAATGTAATCAATCAGTGTAGTGTGTATCTTGTACATTTTGAAGTACTCTTTTATCCATGAATGTGGGATACTGTCAAATGCTTTTTTGTAGTCCATTCATGACATACTTAGATTTTTCCCCTTTTTACAGTTCTCCACTATGACTTTTTTTAGCAACAAATGATCCTTTGTTCCATATGACTTTCTTTTATTACCATTTTGTTTTGTTGCCATAATTGAGTTTTCTTCTAAATGACCATAAACTCTGTCAGCATCAATTCCAGTTAGGGTTGCCAACCGTCCAAAATTCTTCTAGACTGTCCAGAATTAAGGGACACTGTCCAAAAAATGGACTGGACAGCATATTGTCTGGAAAAAATACTGGAAGATTAATTCTCTTTTAACTGAAAAAAAAAAAAAAAATTTTTTTGAGGGTGTTCTTTAAGAACACCCTTTGCGTCTGGTGGCACAGATGCAGAACTCTGAAACAGTCTTCTACGTCTGTGAGTGTGACCAATTGTTTACTTCTTTGTCTTTGTCTGTTCTGTTGCCATAATTGAGTTGTCTTCCACGCACGCATAATTTAAATTCTTGAAGACATCTCTGAACTGTGCAGCGGATCAAGTAGACAAGCAAAGGATTTATCTCGCAATCTAGAAGTGAAAGTAGAGCAGTGCTAGCTTTTCCACCTTACTTTTCTACCAGATGCAAGTAGAACTATTTGTAAGTAGTTATCTAGTTTAGTCTTGAAGATAGATATCAGCCCACTTTTACTGCCTTTTGCTGAATTTTAAATTTTGAAGTAATTCAAAAATGAATTTTATGACGATTCATCACAAACCATTACCTCGATGTCATTATACAGCCCAAAGACATATCCATTTGAATTCTCAGTCTGGTATATTTATGACTTATTTCTTTGGATAGCAGCTAGGATAATAATGGTGTTTTTTTACTTATTAGAAAATGTTGTTTGACTTTGATTTAGAAATGGTTAGAAAAGTTACTTAAACATGTACACTGATTTAAAAAAAATGGTTAGAAAAGTTACTTAAACATGTGACCACATTATTTATAACAACTTCTATACTGGGTTTTAAGAAAGCTATCACCAGAGTTTTTCAGTGCTATAAATTATTCAGAGCAAAATGAAAGTATGATGAGACCATCATTACTTAGGCTTATCACTTTTAGATGGACAAATAAACATCATTTGATTTCTTTTAATAATTTTTCAAAGCTTGAGTTTTTCATTACCCAAATAGGTTGCACTGATGTTTCTGCCTTTATATTACTACAGTGCAGCTGGACCTGTTACATGGCATACTGGACTCTATAGCCATCTGTCTGTACATGCAAAGATAAGCACTCGACAAAAGGTAAATGGGAACTATACAGACTCACTGTACTGACTTGTGATATGCTGGCATACAGTATGTAAATATGTGATATATATATATATATATATATATATATATATATATATGTGTGTGTGTGTGTGTGTGTGTGTGTGTGTGTGTGTGTGTGTATCCCGTGACGTTGGGTCAGAGTATGTTGATTTGTTTGATGTGTTTGCATAATATATAAGAGTGTAGTGTTACTGTACATGTTGAGTAGTACTGATGTGACCCTGAAGGAGATCATGCACAGTTGGTAAGGGGGGGGGTCTAGTGAAGCCCTCCATATGTGGAGGTGTTTACAAGAAAAAAAAAAGTTGTGTAAATACACACACACACACACACACACACACACACACACACACACACACACACACACACACACACACACACACACACACACACACACATATATATATTTTTTTCCTGTGAGATATATTGGTACTGGCAAAGTTTTCTGTTGCCTGGTTGTTCTCTATTAAATAAAAAAATCTCATTTTAACTTTACGCATGTAGACCCCCTATATGTCTATGCACATATACAAAAATGTAATCCACTGTTGGTTATATATATTGTACCAATCCTGTTTAACCCTGCAGCTATCACAGTTGTTATGATGAAACTGACATCCTTTTCTCTGGCTGTAGATTTCTCTGCCTGTAATGTATTCCTGGTACTCATTGGCTCTTTTCTCCTACCCTGTCCCATGTAGAGCTTTTCTACTGGTTTACATGGCTATGACTAGCTTGCTATAGATGTCTTCTACAAATGTAGCTCCTATTTTTTCCTTTCCCTATGAAATTGACTACCAGTTTCAGACTCTGCATCTGTTTACTTGTTAGTAAGCAGATAAATAGATTGATTAGATTTATAAACAGACAATAAACATATAGATATGAAGATATGTAGATAAGTAGATAAATAGATAGAAATATTGATAGATTAACAGATTCATAGATTCAAGGACTTTTACTAGACTAATGACCCAAGGGGCCTTTCTAAGCCTAGTCAAGTTGTGGAAGTAAAGCAGAAAACAGTATGCACACTCAAAGTTTGAACAGTGTTTATGGTAACTGGGAAGAAATGGAGAAATAGCCAAGTAATGGGACACTGAAATGGCTGTGTGGGGGGGACGAGGATACCAAAATCACACACATTTTGCTTTCACATACATGTCCAGAATTTTTGACATGAAAAGTTGGCAACCCTAATTCCAGTGTATAGCTTATATGTCATTGGAAGGCAAGTTATTGGTCTATAATTTTTAGGGCAGCACGCAGGTTTAATCTTAAGTAGGAGCATTGTCGTTCCTGTTGTTATCCAGGTTGATGTTTGTTCGGGGTGCTCGTATAAATAGTTCTCACTCACGGCTAAATCTTTGTGCAAAGATGTTAATACTTTTAACCAGAAGTTAGGTACTGCACCTAGGTCTGAGATGTTCCCAATTCTAAGCTTTTCTTAACTTTGTTTCAACCTCTCTGGCTGTTACTTCATCCCATTTCATATCCTGTACCTTTAAACTTCTTATTCTTTCTTTTACTTCTTCTATCCATTTAACATCTTTGTTATGTTCTACAGGATCCTCATAAATACTTCTCCAAATGTATCTATTTCTTCTTTTTTTTTGGTGGTCTTTCAATTCCTTTTACCTTATTTCTCAATTATCTATAAAACTTGTTTGGGTCATTAATAAATTGCTTATTTTGTGCTTTTCCTTTATATTTATCTGTGTATCTTCTAGGTTTTTCTACCTGTGCTGAGATATTTAGTTTATTATTTGCGATTGTGCATGATAAATCCTGATCTATTCTAATACTGTGCATTGCTTTTTATCAAGTCTATCTTTTTGAATATTTTTATTAATCTGTTCCCCCTTCTATACTCTTCTAATAGTGACACTTTTTGCCTTAATTGCTTTATAGTTTTCTCTGTTTGATACTTCCATGATGGTATTTGATTTCTCTCTTCCTTTCCCTTACTACCCTGTGTTCTTGTGGTTGAGTTGTATCAGTTATTAATTTAGCTGCACAGTAATATAGCCTTTTTACCTCTGTTATATCACATGGATCTCTATGGACAGTCCTAATTCCTGTGTTCATTTGTTTTATCAAACTTCTAACTTTTGGGGTTTTATTGACCTTCTGCAGTCTATTTCTTTCATTGATCTTAATATGTCTATCTCTATTAAATCAAGAAACTCTTCTCTTAGCTCATTTTCTTCTAGACTGAGTGCACGTTTTTTGTTCTCCATTTCCTGAAGGCATTCTATAGAAAGTTCTATAGCATCTTCCTGTGGCTCATTCCCTTCAATTTCATCCTGTGTCATCCATTACTGTGTCATATGGGAACTCATTGGCCTATCACTCCTCAACATTGACTGTGTCAGAGTTACCAGTTTCCTGTTCCTTCCCTTGCTGTCTGTGCTGTCTTCTGTGTGGCTGTTATTCTCCTTAAGGATCTACATCCAAAATCCCACTCTATCTCCTTATTTCTTAGGATCATAGGAAGTTACTAGGCTATTGGCCCTGAGGCCCTTATAAGACTAGCTAAGAGATTAGCCCATGTTTAGACAAGTCAGCACCCAAAGCCCCAGTTCAGCAGGGACACAGGTAGAATCCCAGGGGTGTATTTTCTGTTTCTCATCCAGTTATCCAGGCTGCACATGAAAAGGGACAATGAGGTACTCTGTTTGATGTGGAGAGGGAGTCTGTTCCACAGATGAGAGAGTCTCTGGGACAAAAATCTGTCCCACCAAGTCCTATTGATGTCACAGACCAGGCTAAGGTCACGCATGTGGGTTACTCAAGTGGAGCTTGACTTGCGGATATGCAGTAGTCCCATCAAGGCAGGGTCTGAGATTGCTTTGTATGCCAGATAGAGGTCACCTCTGAGGAGTCTGTATGAAACTGAATAGAGGGACAGGGCTTTTAGCCTATCTGTGTAGGGTAGATGTTTGAGGTCCTGGATTCTCCTGGTGAGGAACTTCTGTGGTCTCTCCAGCTGCTGCATGTGTTTTGTGAGGTACGTGCCAAAGGGAGCATTGTACTCAATAAGTGGCCTTATAAGGGAAGAATACAGGGATGTTATGACCCCCTTGTCCCTGGATGAAATACCCTTACTTATGAGGTGCACCATATAGAAAGCTTTCTGTACAATGGAAGCAACATGGTGGTCAAAAGTCAGGTTGCTATCAATCTGTTTGCCCAAATACCTCATGACTGAGTGATTGCATGCTTTGGACATTGTTATTAATGTGATAATATGTGGGGACATCACTCTCCCCAAAGGGGATGATGATGCATTTTTGGCATTCAGCGTGAGGCCATGTTTCTGGCACCAGTCATTTGTTTGGGTGAGGCCCACTTGGAGGACGTCCACATCCCTTGGGGAATTGATGATTGTGCCCAGCTTGCAGTCATCTGCAAACTTGGTCAGGCATAGCCCACTGGTTTTGGCCTGCACTTCAGAGAAGTATATTCTGAATAACAGAAGTCCCAAGACCGATCTTTGGGGTACGCCGCTTGTTATGGGTCTACTGCTTGAGGAGGCTTTTCCTATTTTGATTAGGTGTGTTCTATCAGTGAGCCAGTTTGCTACCCATCTGATACCATATGGATTGATACCTAGTTGAGAGAGTTTGTCTACTATGTCCAAGTGGTGAATAGTTTTGAAGGCCTTGGCCAGATCAAGGTAGGCGGTGTGCACCATCTTCCCTTTGTCCATGGCTTTGGTGACTGTCTCAAATAAGTCAACCAGATTTAACAGACATGACCTCCCCTTGACAAAGCCAAACTGTATGGAGTTGAGTGTTTGGAGGTTGCCAATGTCCCTGTTAATGAGATCAATGATAATCCATTCCATGGCCTTACAGATCAGGCTAGGTAGGCTGATGTGTCTATAATTTCTCGGATCGGTGGATGCTCCACCTTTGTGCAAGGTTTCACTGAATCTGTCAGCCAGTAGGTTGATTATATCTACAGCATTTGTGTATGTGGTGTCCTTGACCACCAGTTCTGAACAGATGCAGGTGCTTCCTTTGAGATCGCGGACATATGTAAAGAAGGCCTTATGATTGTCTCTAGTAGATGTGGCCAGTTTGGACTTGAAGTTGGCTTTAGAGGATTTCACTAGTGCTCTTATTTGCTTGTTCAGGCTATGAAGAAATTGCTTCCAATTGGGCACCTGCTCCTTCTTGGTCCTGGACAGCAATTTTTTCCTTTTGTTATGGAGTTTATTTATTGCAGATGTCCAGCAGACAGGTTTACTCTTCCTTGTGGAGGATGATTGTGTCCTGTCAGGTATTCCTGATTCCATGCATCTATATAAGTGCTTGTATAGTACTTTGGTGTAGATCTGGACATTGGTGTCAGTTCCAACAGAGGGTAAGGGGGCTGTGAAGTTGCTTATACCATCCCTCAACAGGTTGTAATCAGCTTTGGAAAAGTTTTTTTGTTTGACTCTAGCTGGGGGGGGGGGGGGTCAGGGTAGATGCTGACTTCAAAACTGACTGCTTTATGGTCGGATCTTACCAGGGAGGATGATACTGTAGAGATGCTGCAGTGGTTACCCATGTTGGTCAATACCAAGTCCAAGATATTATCACCTCTTGTGGGGGTATCAACTAGCTGCTCCAAGGCATTTGCATTGATAAAATCAAAGAATCTCTGGGCATTTGCATTCTGGCATAAGTAGTTTTTCCAATCTATAGTTGGGTAGTTAAAGTTGCCCAGGATCAGGGTAAAGGGTTAAATCTTATAGATTCAAAGAGGTCCAGATAGGTGGGATGGGCATCCTGAGTCACATTTGGGGGCCTGTAGCTAGCTATTTGAATAGGGGTCTTGTCAATGGCTAACTGCACCTGGAGTGTCTCCTGTGCATCATACTGTTTGACCAGCCTGGAGGTATGTGTGTCTCATTGAAACTCCACCTCCTTTGGCTTTGCTGCCCACAGTTTGAGGTCTGAATGTATGACAGGATGAGTAACCAAGTAAGGCTGGGGTGCTCTCTGCAGCTTTGAACCAGGTTTCTGTGACTGCACAAATGTCAGCATCTTCCAGGGTTAAGAATGCTTGCAATGAGTGCAGTTTCATGTTTAGACTCCTAGCGTTTAGCAGCATGACCTTTAATTTGCGTTTTGTTGAAATTTTTTATGTTGGTTTTATCAACCTCAGGACCTTTCCTAAAAAAGACACTATGGGGGAGGCAAGGGTCTTTGCCAGAAGCCTGAAGCCCAAGTGAGACAGATGCAGCCCATCTCTAGCAAAGCACCGTGGTCTGTTCATAGGTTCATAGGTGTCTACTAGGCTAATGGTCCTGGAGCCTTTACAAGTCTAGCCCATAGGATTACCCTGGTATCGTGCCACCCGACCTTAGTTCCTAGTGCCTCTGTTGAGTAAAGCCAATGGAGTGATCCCCTGGGTGAATTTTCTATTTCCCATCCACTCATCAAGATTCCTCTTGAAGAGGGCCAGTGAGGTGCTCTGCTTGACATGTATGGGAAGTTTATTCCATAGCATGGACAGTCTCTGGTTTATGAACCTGTCCCTCCAGCATGTTCTGTTGATTGTGGTAATGAGGTTGAGGTCTCTGGAGCGTGTGGTGCGGAGGGATTGGGATTTCTTTAGATGTAGCATTTCTAACAGAGCTGGGTCAGACATGGCTTTGTAAGTCAAGCAGAGATTGCCTCTAAGTAGGCGATATGAGAAAGAAAATAGTTGGAGTTTTTTGAGTCTGTCCATATAGGACAAATGTTTAAGGCCTAGGTTGATCATATCTTCCTAGGCTGTCAGGTTCTGGATCTCCCTGGAATGACACCAGAAACTAAGCCAATTGTTAAAGTCAATTGTTTTCTGTTTGTATTGAGGCATCATTCTGGGTGATGGTAGAATGCTGCTTAAGGTTAGGGACATACCTGCCTGGGACACATATTCAGCGAGCTCAATCATGTCTCTCTTCATATAGTCCAGGGAGGTACATCTCAAGTCATTCACCCCAACATGGACTATGACAGAGTTATAACAGTACCTGTTGTTGAGAGACTTGAGTGCGTGTGTGATATGGCAGATTCTGGCACCTGACAGACAACTAACCGTAACTTTTTCCTTATCCAGCCTGATGAGAGGCTCATCTGTGTGTCTCACAGTGGAGTCTCCTGTGACTAATATGTTAGGTTTATGGTTAAGCCTTTGTGGCTGTGAGACATAGGTGTGTGGACTATGTGTGGTGTGGAGGGTTGTGGAGTTTGCATATGTTTTTGCCTCTGAGGTCTCCTTTGCTTGGGTATGTTTTTGTTGAGAACCTCCAAATATGTAGGCATGTGTTGTGTAGATGAGGGTGGTGTTTGAGGTGTAGTGACTGTGTTTATAACCTTCGCAGTGTCAGATATACTGGAATGTGAGGGAGAGAGCATAGACTCTAGGTTCTTAATGCACTTGCATCTCTCACAAATTGTGTTCCTAGGTGGAAATAGCAGATGGTTGTCCATGTACATGATGCAGTTGCTACACTGTCTTACGATGCCCATATTAACCAGGCTGGCAGGAGAATTTTCACCCTGCTTCATCATCATCCCTTTCCACTTTGAATTATAGATTTCTACTTGTTTTATGTATATGAGCCTTAACTGTGTAGTTCTAGAATATCCCTCCAAATCAGTTAATCCTAATCCACCTTGTCCTTTTGGAAAAATCAGCTTATCCTACTCAACCTTGCCCTTTTCCCCCTCCCAGATAAATTCTTCAAGTCTATTAATTATTGTCCACAACTTCTCCTCTTGTTGATAAAAATATGTCTGACCTCTATATAAAACTAAGGGGACTAAAAACATCTTTACTGCTGGTATCTTGACATCCATATCCACAAACAATAGCTTCCAGTTTCTCAGTTTTTGTATTATGTTGTGTTTAGTCGCTTCCCACATATCCCTAGTTGCCATAACTGGATGTCTTTTGATCCATAATCTTAGATATTTCATTATATATGGGCATCGCTGGACCAGTCCATGTGTGGGCACACAGTTCACAGCCATAACCTTTGCCCTGTCATTACCAATTTTCTATCCTGAAATGACACAAAATTGTTTTAAGATGCTTCACAACAATGAAATATCCCTCCCCAGTCCCATCAGGCACGAAACAATATTGTCTGCAAATAAAGGCAACTTTTCTTGAGTACCACACCAACCACATCCTTGAATTTCTGAGTCCTTCATTTTCTTTGCCAATGGCTCTAAATATAAAGCAAATAACAATGGGGGAAGATGACACCCCTGCCTGCTTCCTCTATTCAGACACAACTTGTTAGAAAGGAATCCTCACACTTTAATGCTTGCCTCTTATCCCTCATATATCCTCCTAATTATTGTTTCAGGGAATGCAAATGCTTCTGTTGCCCTACTCATAAAACCCCATCTTAGTCTGTGGAATGCCTTCTCTGTATCAAGATCCACCAATAACAGAGGTATTTTCTTATACTCTGCTTCACTCTGGATCATCGTTGTTCTATTAGTGCTGCCAAATATTTGCCTCCCATCCACAAAATCACATTGATCCATATCTATCAAAAGAGCAGCACTTTTGCCATTCTTTTAACTATTATAGACAAACACTTTATAATCATGGTTTAAAACTGAAATGGACCTATATGAAGCTGGGTTTGATGGGTTTTCACCATCTCTTGGTATTACAGCCACTACAGCTTTCCTCCAGGATGCTGGTGTTTCCTCTCTTTTTGAAATAATGTTAAACAAAACCTTCAAGATCTTTATCATCATCTTTCCTCCTAGCTTCCAAGCTTCCACAGGAATACTATCTATTCATGGAGACTCTCCCACAGACTGATTGTATGTCACTGTTTTAATCACTTCTATCTTAACTGTTAATTGTTGAGCTTCATCTACCACTTACCTTGGCATAAATAAGTCTTTCACAAATATTTCCATTTGTGCTTTTTCTTAATTGTCACATTGTCTGCTTTATATAAGTTTTCATAAAATTTCCAAAATATCTCTAATACCTCTACAGAATTTGTGGTTATTGTTCTTGTTATATGCTCCCTAAGTCTGGCAACAACCCTCTCCACTTTCTGTTGTCTAAGTCATTGTGATAAAAGTTTTTGTGTTCTCGAGTTATTATCAAAAAAGTTGCATTACAGTGATCTTTCTAAACTCATACATATTATCCAGACACTCCCTTATGTTTATCACTCTGCATTTGATCCTCTTCTTGGCCTATGTGATTCTCCTTATTCTGCAATACTTTAACGTCTGTGATCCCCTCTAAATAATTCCTGTTACTTCTTAACCACATCTCTTGTTCCTTTATTTCTATCCTATGCTTAAGTTCTACTTTCATTTTATACCACTCACAAGCTATAACCTCTGAAGAAATCTCTATCTTCTAACAACTCTCAACCAATTTCCACTTCCCGTTCCTTAAATTCCTCTATTTTTAACAAGTAGGTGGGGAAGCACCAATGTCTCATTTTGTACTTCATTACCCTGCATTTTTATCTTAGTTTTTATTGGCGCATGGTCCAAAACAGTCATTGGATGTGTGCCAAAGCCTTCAACTAAATGTACATGTTCCTGTGAAATACAACTTATGTCTAATCTTGCCCATTTCACAACGACAGTAGAATCCGGAAATCTGTAAGTTAAACAGTTCTCAGTAAGTACTCCAAGGTCAAAGATTTAACGTCTGGACAGTTTATTTAAAAACAAACAGCGTTTTCATTGCTGACCGCAACTTCTTCAGAAATTCATTAAAACACAGTACTAACAACTTTTGGCGCCATTTCTAGATTTTAAAATACTCGTGTAATGATCTACAGCCAATCGTTTCATCCAATTCAATACTGGTTAAGTAATATTCAGTAGTTAACTAATTTTGTATATACACTACTTAAAGTTATACATCCTGAATCTCACCACATTTGAATTTTATACAGTTCACTAGGAAGTCAGTAATTGTTCTTGACATATAAAAGATTTCTACCAAGTTTAAATATCACTGTATCAAAAAACACAACACATTCGTTCTTCACGAAGTTATTTGTGAAAATTAATAAAACATCTGGAAGTTAAAATCTCAAGATACCATCCAGATTATTAACTAACTAAAGTCTCATATAAATTTTAATTTCAGCCAGCAAGAAATACTACAATGTTCATTTAAACCTGGGTATGTACATGCGTTTAATTTCAATTGCCAAACTAATTCTGCACACTCAAGTGATAAAGACGTAGGGCCACCTCTAATGTTTTCTGTTATTTGGTCGATAGCTGTAAATGAGAAAATGTGACAAGGGAACTGCTCAATGTGTCTTGCTAGGGCATTTTCTTTTTTATTTTTAGAGATAGCGTACATATGTTCATATACTCTGTCTCTAAATTTACGATCAGTTTTGCCTATATAATAGGCTGGACAAATGTTACAAAAAGCTAAATAAATAATGCTTTTAGAATTACAGTCAAGTCTTTGTTTTATCCAAAATTTTGTATTTATTTTATATACTGAAAAATTATTCGTAGATTTAATGTTCTTACACATACTGCACATTCCACATTGAAAACAACCTTTAATTTTATTACTGAAAGTTATAGCTTTGTTTTCTAGTGTTTTTTTGTCAGATTGGTTCCTTTCTTAAAAATTACTTGGAATCTAGATCCTAATTTTGTTAGAAGGTTTAGATCTTTACCTAATAATTGCCAATGTTTTATTAATATTGATACTATTGCATCACTGTCTTTGTTATATGTTGTTATGAAACTCATGTCATACTTCTTTTTGACACAATTAGGTGCTGCAGCTGACAATAAAGTTAATTCTTCTGTCGCTGTTATTGTTAATGAACTGTCTAAATGGAAAGTGTCATTAAGTCCAATCACTGTCTCATTCCTTGGTTCTTTTACTTTTAAAATTGCTGTCAGTATCCCTCTCATTCGTTTCAGTTTCAGACGCAGTGAAAGACTGTTATCTAACAGGACTAATTTGAATATAAACTGTGACTTAAGACAACAGAATGAGTCTAACGACCTGGTTTTTCAGAAGGATGGGCAGCAACCGAATACATCGTATGCCAAAGCTGCCCGGAACCAGAAAAACAGATTTTGGAACAACAAGAACAAACATTAACTAATAAACTAATCTTGTTAAAAAATGTAACAGGGGATTTCACTATATATAATTATTCATCTGTAGAGTTGGACCCTGTACTTATTGATGTACTTGCTAAGGGAAATACATTTGTGCCAACTAAAAGTATGAATCTCGCACAGGTTTTAATAGAATTAAAGTGTTTTGTTAGGAAATTGAATTTAACTTGCTTACTAGGTAATAACCCTACTGTAAACACCAATTTTAAACCAGCAAGCACTTTCAATCCTCCATTACACCCAGTATTAAACCTTTTTGAGAGTATTTCAGAACTAGATATTCGACACTTATATTCCCGCCCGAGACAGACTAACCTACAGAATAACATCACAAGAGAGGAAATTGAAGCTTTAGAACTACTGAGAACACAAGGAGTGAGATGCATCAAACCAGATAAAGGAGGTGGACTGGTCATTTTAGATTTAGATGATTATAACTATAGGATGGAAGAAGTACTGTCTAGTATGGCCTACAGCTTAGTCACACTCAATGAATATAACATAGCTCAAAGAAGAGTAAAGAGTTACTTGAGAGATCTGTTCATTGAAGGGAGAATTGACTTGGATACATTCAATTATATAAACATCCCGTTTACAAAACTTGCAGTAATGTTCGGAATACCGAAAATCCATAAAAATCTAAATGACCCCACTATGAGATGTTTAATTGATGCTAGAGCTTCACTCACTTATCCATGTTCTAAACTAGTAGATTATATTTTACAAAAATATATAAAGAAACTACCACAAATTTGTAAAGATTCTTGGTCACTGTTAACAAATTTAAATGACATAGAGATGGATAGTAATGACAACTTTCTAACAATAGAAGTAATAGACTTATATACATATATTCCCCATATGGAAGCTACCGAATGGACTGAACTTATGCTGAGACATCTCGAAGCTCCAAATGATGAAATTAGATTAGTGACAGAATTAATAGACATCATTCTGAGTAACAACTTTTTCACTTTCAATAACAACCACTATTTACAAAAACAAGGTGTAGCCATGGGCTCACCTTGTGGAGCCAGCTTAGCGAACATTGTAGTAGCCCATTGGGAGAAAACATTCATCTTTGATGAAGACTCTAGAAAGCATAGAATAAAATTATACACTAGATTCCTCGATGACATGTTTGTCATTTTCAGAGGTGACCAACAAGAAGCAGCTGAATTTGTAGAATACTTAAATACAACAACTAGTTTCTTTAAATTTACTTATACTTACAATTTGAACAAAATTGACTACCTAGATCTCTCTTTAATGAGAGATACGAGTTTGAAAGGAATAACATCAAATATCTTTCGAAAATCAATATACTGTAACTCTTATTTACATTTTTCAAGTACCCACCCTTACAAACAAAAATGTTCTATTGTCAAAGGACAATTGGTGAGGGCAACAAGATTATGTACTCGAGATTCTGATTTTAACAGCGAATGTGACAAGTTAAATAATATGTTCACAAATCGAGGGTATCCGAAATCATTGATATTAGAATTAATTAATGAAATCAAACTGAAACGAATGAGAGGGATACTGACAGCAATTTTAAAAGTAAAAGAACCAAGGAATGAGACAGTGATTGGACTTAATGACACTTTCCATTTAGACAGTTCATTAACAATAACAGTGACAGAAGAATTAACTTTATTGTCAGCTGCAGCACCTAATTGTGTCAAAAAGAAGTATGACATGAGTTTCATAGCAACATATAACAAAGACAGTGATGCAATAGTATCAATATTAATAAAAAATTGGCAATTATTAGGTAAAGATCTAAACCTTCTAACAAAATTAGGATCTAGATTCCAAGTAATTTTTAAGAAAGGAACCAATTTGAAAAAAACATTAGAAAACAAAGCTATAACTTTCAGTAATAAAATTAAAGGTTGTTTTCAATGTGGAATGTGCAGTATGTGTAAGAACATAAAATCTACGAATAATTTTTCAGTATATAAAATAAATACAAAATTTTGGATAAAACAAAGACTTGACTGTAATTCTAAAAGCATTATTTATTTAGCTTTTTGCAACATCTGTCCAGCCTATTATATAGGCAAAACTGATCGTAGATTTAGAGACAGAGTATATGAACATATGTACGCTATCTCTAAAAATAAAAAAGAAAATGCTCTAGCAAGACACATTGAGCAGTTCCCTTGTCACACTTTCTCATTTAAAGCTATTGACCAAATAACAGAAAACATTAGAGGTGGCCCTACGTCTTTATCACTTGAGTGTGCAGAATTAGTTTGGCAATTGAAATTAAACGCATGTACATACCCAGGTTTAAATTAACATTGTAGTATTTCTTGCTGGCTGAAATTAAAAATTTATATGAGACTTTAGTTAGTTAATAATCTGGATGGTATCTTGAGATTTTAACTTCCAGATGTTTTATTAATTTTCACAAATAACTTCGTGACAACACATACCATTTGAAGAACGAATGTGTTGTGTTTTTTGATACAGTGATATTTAAACTTGGTAGAAATCTTTTATATGTCAAGAACAATTACTGACTTCCTAGTGAACTGTATAAAATTCAAATGTGGTGAGATTCAGGATGTATAACTTTAAGTAGTGTATATACAAAATTAGTTAACTACTGAATATTACTTAACCAGTATTGAATTGGATGAAACGATTGGCTGTAGATCATTACACGAGTATTTTAAAAGCTAGAAATGGCGCCAAAAGTTGTTGGTACTGTGTTTTAATGAATTTCTGAAGAAGTTGCGGTCAGCAACGAAAACGCTGTTTGTTTTTAAATAAACTGTCCAGACGTTAAATCTTTGACCTTGGAGTACTTACTGAGAACTGTTTAACTTACAGATTTCCAGATTCTACTGTTGTTGTGAAGTATAATAGTTTTTCTACGTTTTTGGAGTTAATCTTGCCCATTTACCATACCCTGGTGAATAATATGCAAACTCTCTGTCAGAGTTCCTACCACTGAATTCATGTCTTCCACACCAAGCACCCTCACAAACCTATAGGGTTGGGAGGGTGGCCTAGTGGTTAAGGTGTTTGCCTTACAAACACATGGTATAGGGTTTGAATCTGACAGGGGCCTAAATGGCTAGGTTTAAAATGGCTCACAGGGGCAGTTAGCCTAGTACTAATCTATGAACCTATGAACCTATGAACCCTCTTCTGTTATACCTTCCCTTCCATGTCCCTCAGACACATCCACACTGTTGTAAACCAAATTCCAGTCCCCACAGACAAGCAATATTTCCTGCTGAAAGCTGACCATTTCTCCTAAAATTTTATTAGACTCTATAACAGCATTTTTAGGTGGTATACTGTGGTGGTGGTGCTGCGGTAGTGTTGTCGCCTCACAGTACGATGCTGTCCTGTTCGATTCTCAGCTAGAGTGTCTTCTGTCTGAAGACATGCATGAATGGGCGTACCTTCATTGAAGGTTGTGCGTCATGGCTGGCAACTCGGCACGTAAAAATCTACTGCCAATCATTACCGGACCAGAGTTCCACTGTGGTGACCCCTAACCGGGAAAAGCCAAAGGACACAACAACACATAAATACATGCCAATGTAAATCCTCCTTCCTTGCCAGTAGGCACTTATTAGCATAAATCTACCATTATCAGCTTTTCCTCTCTTCAATCACTATTGGAGCTCCCCTAGCAATTTCTCAAATTCACATGCTCATTTCTTGTCAAGTGTGTCTCCTGTAGCATTGCTATTTGCACTATGCATTTATTAATATAATTCAATACTCTTTCCCTTTTGTCTGTACTTGTGAGGGCATTCACATTTCAAAACAGTATGTTTCATGTAGCCATTTTGATAACGTATTAATTCCACTTATTATTTTAAATGTCTGTTTTAATATTTTGTGTTACTGGCACCCACTAATGTTTGGCAGGTTGATCTTTTATACAGTTGTTTGCCATCTCCATTTGAACCTATGCCACATTTCACAAGACTTTTTATTTTAATGAAAACCCTCATACAAAAAGTACACCTCCAGAACAACCCCATAACCTATTCATTTAAAACAAACACACACAACTATGTACATCTTCAAATAATGAAGTTTAACCCTCCTGATAGGAACAATTGTCCCAAATTGACAGCTGCATATATAGGCATAACCTAACATCCTGCCTGTTTTTGTCTTATCTTTATTCTCCTCCTAGATATGAAAAACAGCTTGCATGTTTTCAAAAAAAAAAAAAAAAACTTTTAGCCTTCCATCTTTTGTTGTATACCAGTCAGTTTGTCTCCATGGATACCTAACAATAAAATGCATATCTGCCCTCAACTACAGACTTATCAAACTGAACTTTTCATTACATTCAGTATTCTATTCTTTACTAGCTTACACAACAATATTGCTAGATTAAACCAAGGGTCTTAATCAAGACATTTACTGATGCAAACGTAAGAGAAGACATATCAGCTCTACATATAATCTGTGCACTTTACACCCCACCCCCACCTAAAAAAAGCTAGATTACAGCATATTAACTTAAACATGATTTTGTCTAGGCTTTCTTCTCTTTTTATATTGCAATCCTACATTTCTTAAAACTGAAAAAGAAAAAAAGGCACTTGCTCAGTTTAGTATCTTTACCACATACAGCAATGACTGAAATGCTTTACTATATATGATGCAATTTATATCATGAACTATTTTATACAAATACTGTTAAGAAGAAACAATGTTTTACTTACAGTTACTTTTTTCCTTTCCCTATAGTGTCCTTCCAAAAATTAATGATGTGAAGTGGGGTATGCACTTTTCAGCCCCCCACAAGTTTAACAAAGACAAAAAAGTCCAGTCTTTCCACTTTTTTCTTGCAAAACCATATTTCACAAATGTGATTGATGCTTTATAATCCTACATTTAATCATTAATTTCAGTGTGCTGGTCTTGTTCCTTATCATCTCCATCTTCAAAACCCAGACTCTGGCTCATGTCCAAGGAACTTTCAATTCTTTTATTCAGCTCCTGAGGTTTATTATGTCTCTCAAGCATTTTCCTTTGGAACATTAAAATGGGTTTTACTGGTAAAGCCTCTCTAAGAGCTTTATTATCAGAAGAATGAGAAGTAGAGTCACCTTCTATTTGTTGGTTTACTTTTATTGGACAAACTTTTGTATTTCCTCCTTAGACTACATAAAAAATTACTATGATTCTCCAAGAAAAAATATTTTGAAGACAGTTGGATGCAACAACTTGAACCTGACATCAGCCTCTTGACATTCCTTCATTGATGAGAAATTTGCTTTTGTTCTGCGTAGTACACAGCAATTAATCATTTTCCACAAGCATTCTACTTCTCCGGTTTTTGATACTTTGCTCTTCTGCTACAATTTTGTATGGATCAACTCTTTCTGCTGGTATGATTGCATGTTTTCTCCTGACCAGGTTTGGAGCACATACACAATGTATCCTCTGAACTAAGAAATCCTGATGTGGAATACCAGTTCAATTGTTTATTTGTGCTTATATAAAATTAATACAATCTATTCCTTCCAGTTTTTCTAATACAGCAGACAGTCTCTGCTTTTCCCTGAATGCTTTGTCCTCTAACTCTACCACTTTCTGATTCAGCTCTTCTTGAACAGTGTTTTACTCAGACAGCCTTTTCTTCATTTTGGCCTCTGATTTTTGTAGTTTATCAGTTTATCTGAATAGCTGTTAAAAGCTTCATCCATTTTTTCCATCCTTTTGTTATTTGAGTTGATATACTTCTTTAGTGTCTCATTTATTTTAATCAGCTCCCTCTGAGCATGTTTGATTTATTTTTCCTCTAAATTACTGGATGCCATGCCTTGCACCAAAGCTGGAGCTTGAACTGTATTTTATAGCTGCAGGTTTCCTCCTGTCATTGTTTTGACTTCACCTTTTCTAGTTGATTTTTTTCAAGCTGTTTAAGTTTCTTCTTTGCTGGCATTCAGGCAGTGTACTTAATAGCCAGTAACTGAGTTAACTAAATCTGGCAGAGTTACTGGCCCCATCTCTCAGTTTCTTTTTTCACACTGGAAAAGCTGAAATTAAGCTGTTGATCAGAGTGCAGCCATCTTAGAAGTCCTCACATTGCTATCTTTTTAAGTCTAATTTATTCACAGTTATTTGAAAATGGGAAAATATTTTATTTATTTTTCTCAGTTACAAAACTTGTTGGCATTTTCATATTAAACACTATATGTTTTGTAGAGCATCATATGATGAATAACTTTCATGCTTACAAGCTCTTATTTTAAAGTTGTTCACATTTGTTAAGAAACTGAGTGAAAGGGGGCGATTATTCTGACAGTGTATTTGTCCACAGACAAAACAGTAAAATATATACATACAAGAAAGACCACTCACATTTACAGATATTATGTATAACAGCTTTTGGACATGTAATAATGTGACTGATCACTCAGTTTGAAGCACTTTAGTTCATTTCATATGTGTATGTTGACCATAATTTTTAAGATGTATTATTGCCCATGACAGAGTTGGAAGGGTGTGGTGAGATAAGTGTTATTACTGTTTTATAATAGTCATGGCAGTGATTGACCAGATATTTTGGGTAATATTTTTCTGGCTTTGTCATATATGCATGGCAACTTGGACTGGAATACTTTAATGTGTGGCAACTTCCTTCTGTGGATTGTGGAGGTGAATTAATATCACATAACCAAAAGGCATTGTGGCTAAAACTGCTAGGTGGGAGATTAGGGTTGTCTTGATGAACGTAACTGGCCTTCTTGTCTTTGCTCAGTTTTAACAGTCACTATCTGGCATGGAAACACTAGTATGCTTTTGTAAGAATTACAATGGACTTCTTAACTGGACACCTGATCTGCATAGATAGAGTAGCTTTAATTGCCGTGGCTGTCTTCTGTGGAATAAAATTACTAGCTGCCTGTTGCCGTCTGCTTATTATTTTCACTTTGCCAGAGTAATATGATTATGTGAAATGATGTACAATGTTTTAATGTGTAGCAACTGTATGGAGCAAAGGTGAAATACATTACAAGGTCATCCTCTTTTATCACAATCAGATATCAGAATTGTACATAAAAGTGGCTATACTGTTTGGTGGGGTTATCTGCATGAAATGCTCAGTTTAACAGTCATCTCTCAGAAAACTACACACACACACACACACACACACACACACACACACACACACACACACACACACACACACACACACACACACACACACACACAAAGGCTGCATATGTGGATTTTTATATGGGCTTAGTAATTGCTTCTGCCCTGAACCCCACCCAGTCTAAAACCAGCCCTGCTGATAGGTCTACACAGAAAGTTGTTATATTTGTGCAGGGGGCTGGTTACATTGTTAGTATTTCTTTAAGATTCCTCCCAAACCTCAGAGACTATATCTTGTGTTGACCTGGGGACAGTGTGGCCATTATTTCTTTAACTTTCCTCACAAACTTCAGAGGGGTACACAGAGAGTCACTATAGCTTGTATAGGAACACTGTACTGCCTATAGAAGTATCAAGTTGAAAACATTATTGTAATCATTTTTTTTTCATTTTCCTCACAATCACAAATCTGATGCATATATAGGCAGCTATCTTTTTGGGGAGAGTAAATGAACATAATATTTCAGTATAACTAAGAGCAAACATGTCATATTATATATATTTTTTCAGTTTTGCCCCAGTCTGGCATCAGAAAGCTATACAGAAGTGGCTGTCTTTTGAGGACAGGGGGTGGGGAGGCATACTGTACATAAATATGATAGCAGCAGCTTGAAGTATGGCTGTGGCCATCTGTGTCCTAAATTTAATCCCACTTTAACACCAGACAGGGATATACACAGAAAGTGACTTCCTATTCTGAGGTGGAGAGGTTAGGGGGCAGGTACTATACCTCGACATGATATATGTATCCTCACAAGCATTTGTCTTCTCTGTTTATTGTGAGCTGGTGTTTGGTCAGCTTTCGGTGCAAAAACTTCGATGCAACTTATTTCTTCCTTGAAATAAAAAAGTAAGATTACATTTCTTTTCTATATGCACAATTTTTGTTCAAGCCATCACTGGATCAAAAGTTTGCAAAAAGCCCTAAAATGTAGCTCAAAACATATATAACCTTATTGCTTCTGGGTGCTTAGCAGCCCCAAGGCCCCCATCTTAATTTAGTTATTACAGGGTAGTTTTGTTCAGATAGGGTGTGTTGAAAGGACGCAGGAAAAAACAAAGTTGAAAAGTAAAACTGAATTTCTTTCCTTAATCATGGTTTTTGTTCAGGCAGTCAGTAGACCAAAAGGTTGCTTAAAAAGATTCTAAAATATGACTCAGACCATCTAGAAACCTCATGACTTCTGGGGGTCTAGCAGCCCCTGAATCCCTAGCTTAATACAATTATTTCCACAGCAGTTATTATGGTACAATATTGGTCAATTAGGATGTGCTGAAAGGATGCAGGAAAAAAAGTTGAGTAATACAAAATTTCTTTCTTTGATCACTGCAATTGATAATACAAAAATCACCCGACTCCCGTACAAAACTACTAGGAGTTATGATTGATAATAAACTGAGATTTCATTTACATATATCACAGAAAATACACACAAAATGGGAACCCTATATAGAAACAAAACATTTCTAACAGATAGTTCTAGAGTAGCTATTGACAAAATCCACCTCTCCTTTATGCATTTATTCTTACCAATGCATCTCAGAGCATCTAGCCACCTGGCTTAATACAGTTATTTCCTCCACAGTTATCAGAGTGCAGTCTTACTTAGAGGTTGAATGAATGAATAACTGTAGGAAAAAATGACGATTAAGGCAAACTATGAGAAAAGGGAAGAAAAAAGTGTAATCTGGATAGTGTGAGTAGGCCAGGATGGGATTAGCAGAGGGGGACACCTGGAGCCTTTTTGCCTAGGACATCAGAGAGACCAGTCTAGCCACTTCTACCGTTTTTGTTTTGCTCTTCCTGCACAAGCTGGAGGTATGTTGGGTTGAATAGTAATGGGTCAGTGCCACTTTTCCAGCAGAAGCCCTCTGCACTGCCACCTCTTTTATTTCTGGATCCATTCCCCTTTATACGTGTACTTTAAAAGTTATTCTACTATTACTGACAGATATGCAAGGTAATATGACATTTCGCCATTCAGAAGATGAATTTGAACTACAATCACGCTTTTAATTCAGAGGGAGAAGATGCTTCTGATTGTTTTCACCAGTTAGTCAATTGTTTGGTCATTTTAAATCTATTTGTTAAGCTGTTGTCTCTAAAATATGAAAACATTGTGTATAATTCACTTCCACTGACATTATATAAACATATATCACCTTTTCCCACAAATGTTTTATTTATTTTTAATATATTTTCATTAAAAGACAATGGCAACAAATGGGCATAGAGCATAATCATTATGAATCTAAACCGAAATGAGTTGTAATTATGTTTTTGAGCAAACTAAGTGTTTGTATCTAAATATTTCTGAAAAGCTTTGGGTGAAAACAATAGTTAATCTATGGATAAAAATGTACTGACACTTGCTATATAGTTTGTGTTAAAATTCTCACTCAGAATCAGACAAGGCAGACATTACAGATAAGATTTAACAATCCTCTTGCTACAGTCTAGGAAGGACAAGGACTTCACTGCCAAACGATTGTAAAGGTTTTACTGACTATGCAGAGTCTGTAGTCTATATATGTCACAGTAAAACCAGCATTTCCCTGAATTTGTAACACTGATAAGTCTTTGAACAACTGGCGTGAGTCATCTCACTGACAAAAACTAAAAAAGGGAAGTCCATTCATTTTCCTGTTTATGTCACTGTCTTGGTCATAAGTACAGATGTTAAAATGTTTTGCAGGTAAGTATTGTTATCAACAAAAGCTGTAATTTTGGTTACTGAAGGAGTTACATTATCTAGACAGCACAATTTCCATAGCATAAAGACACATCAAGCAGATAGCATGGGTGACATTTCAATAAAACTTCAGAAACACAGAGTAGCAGTTTAAGAAAAGGAAGGAAGAGGCTGTGGTTGGTACTTGCCTGCTGTTGTGCTCACAAGGCGGTAGCACAAGTATCAGGTTTCTTTATAGTTTAACTGCAGTAGCGTTATGCAACCTACAGGGCTACTGCTTCTTAAAAAAATGTAATAGCTAGGCTCAAATTACAAATGATTATTTCTTGTAACTGACTTTTAAGAAAGAAAAAGCTAAAAGCCTTCAAATAGCAGCAGAAGACAGGTTAGCCAGCTATATACCTCTCAACCTTTTAGCATAAGAATTCTTTTCAAAGTTAAAAAATATTGGGGAGAAAAAGGCCCAAAATCAGCAACAGATTTTAAATATTGAATGCAAGTTCTTGCTGAAGGGCTTTGACATCAGGACAGGACAAGACAATGACTCCAAGCTTACAGTCATCTGTAAACTTGGTTAGGCAAAGATCTTGCTTCATGGCCTGGAGGTCAGAAAAGTAAAGTCCCAGCACTGAGCCCTGCAGGACACCACCGGTCACTTTCATATAGTCTAAATAGACACTAGGTACCGGCACTACAAAGGTTCTATCTTTCAGCCAAATTGCTGTCTTACTACATAGGGATCTATTTGTAATACATTAAGCTTACTAACTATGCTAGCATGGGGGATGGTATCAAATACCTTGGCCAGGTCAAGGTGCACCTCTGGACTGCATAATCACTATTAAAAAACTGTTACCCATCTGAAGAAAATAACCAGGTTCATTAGACATGATCTACACTTGACAAAGCCAAACTGTTGTGGGCCTAGCCTGATGAGTTTTTTTAATATCATAGCTTATCTAGTCAGTTATAATATGTTCCTGGGCTTTGCAAATAAAACTTTTCAGGCTGACGGGCCCATAATTCTCCAGGTCACTGGAGGGGCCACCATTGCAGAGTGCCATCAGTACTGCTGTGTGGCTACATGGTTGAAGGAGTGGCTGTGGTAGGGATGTTTATTAAAGGAAGAAGTACAGCACCTTCAGTATATGTTCTTAGTGGTGATGGAGGGGTCTGAGAGATTCAGGAATAAGTAAGTTTTGGATAGTCATCTCTGGGGTTAAATTCTCACTGAATATGTTTGCTAGTTATTGGCAATGTCTCCTGTTACAGAGCTGGCGGTGCCATTATGAACAAGTCCAGAGCACAGTTTTGTGTTATTTCTTAGTTTGCTAGCAGAGCTACAGAAAGTTTTGCAATCTATGGCCAAAAAAGGCTTACTTTGCAAGCATTCTATAAAAACTGTATCATCTTAGAAAGCAGTGCTGATGTCCAGTACTTAAGCACTTCCATTTGACTGCATGATTACACAGAATATCTGGGGTGCTGGTACTGGCTGAATGTCAGTTGAAGTGGGAGACATGGGTTACTATAACAGGATGGTAGATCAGGATATTTAATTTGAATCCCTAGATATAAGAATTAATTTCCCTTTGGAAATCATAGAGATTAGGTCTTGCTAAAAGAGGAAAGCCTTTTCAGGATTAAAATACTGCTATGGTTGGGTTAGACAAGTCAGCCAACATTCACTCAGCCAAAAAAATAAAATACTGACCAAAAGACATGACATCCAATAAAAATGTCCGAATAGGGTTTTCTATCTTTACCACGGTGCAGCAATCTTGAAGTTGATTATATTAAGTAGGGGGTGGGCCCAGTGGAAGAAACTTTGCCATCAGGAATTTTTTTAGACCACTAGTGTTTTCCATCTAAGTGATTTTTATCTGGTCAGTTCAGATACTCTCTGAAATGTAATACTTGGAAGGAGAAAGTTATGGATATTTTTGTATTGTACTTCATATTAAGAATGTTTTTGCAGCTTATAGGATCATAGGATTATAGGAGATTAACAATAAAAGAATAAGTACGCTGTGCTAAAGTCCAAATATACTCAGAACAATAACGTATCCAAAATAAAAGTAGCAGGACACTGCTGGAGTAAAAGCACTATAAGATTCTTTATTCATGCAAAACGACCTCAGACCTCTGAGGAAGGGTTTATCCCGAAAGCGCTAACCTCGTTTTGCATGAATAAAGAATCTTATAGTGCTTTTACTCCAGCAGTGTCCTGCTACTTTTATTTTGGATTGATTATAGGAGATTACTAGGTCATTTTAAGCTTAGCCATTTCATCCCAATTTAATACCATAGAAATGCTAGTCACTACAAAAGACTGCATTTAGTGATGACTGCCCATGTCCAGGAGGGTTGTGGGCTCTATCCCTGGTAAGAATTTACTGTGCCCCGTCCACTCATCCAGGTTCCTCTTGAACAGTGTCATAAGAGGTTCTCTGTTTCACATGAATTGGTAGCCTGTTCCAAAGATGTGCAGTCGCTGGAAAATAAATCTGTCCCTCCAGCATGTTCTATTTAAGTCGCAGGCCATATTTAGGTCCCTGGAATGGGTAGCCCTAGTCCCATTTGATTTATGGATATGCAGCAAGTTAATTAGGTTTGGGTCTTGGATTCCTCTGCAGTCAGGTATAAGTATCCCTTAAGAAGTCTATATGATACAGAGTACAGTGACAGGGACTTTAGTCAGTCTGTGTAAAGCACATGCTGGAGCACCTTGATCTTCTTTGTAAGAAACCTCTGAGGTCTCTCTAATTGCTGCAGGTGCCTAGTACGGTACATGCCAAATGGGGTGCTATACTCAATTATGGGCTGGATAAGTGCTGAGTATAGGGGGGTTATAACTTATTTTCCTCTCGAGGCAATGCCTTTATTAATCAAGTGTGCTACGTAGAAAGTTTTCCTTACTACAGTAGACAGTGGTCGAAGTTAAGGTCACAGTCAAGTTGTGATCCCAGGTCCCTTATCAGTTCATGGATACTTAGGGTGTTATTGATTTGGTAGTGTGAGGGGACATTGTTTGTGCCAAAGGGAATGATGATGCATTTCTTTGTATTCAGTTTGAGACTGTGACTAATATGCCAGTCGATGGACTGCGTGAGCCCCTCCTGGAGTGTACTGACATAATTTGGGGATTCAATGATTGCACCTAGTTTGCAGTCGTCTGCAAACTTGGTCAACCACAACTCCTTAGTTTTGACCTGAACCTCTGAGAAGTATATACCAAACAGTAGGGGGCCCAACACTGACCCCTGTGGCACCCCACTGGTAACAGGTCAGCTGTTTGATGTGGAGTCACCCACTTTGATATATGTGTGCCCGGTTTGTGAACCAGTTGGTAACCTGTCTTACAACAAAGGGGTTTACATTCAGTTTGCTAAGTTTATCAGTAAGGCCTGATTGTGGGATTGTGTCAAAAGCCTTTGCCAGGTCGAGGTATGCTGTGTGCACGGATTTGCCTTAACCAATAGCCTTGGTCACATTTTCAAAGAAATACACCATATTTAACAGGCAGGATCTGACCTTCACAAAGCCAAATTTGGTAGGATCCAGGGTTTGGAGGTCATTTATGTCTTTATGTATGAGGTCCATAATGATACATTCCATGGCCTTATAGATGAGGCTGGTCAGATGTTGTTGTTGTGTCTTTCGGCTTAGGGTTAGGGGTCGCCACAGCGGAGCTCCGGTCCGCTAATGTTTGGTAGTGGATTTTTACGTGCCAAGTTACCAGCCCTGATGCACAACCTTCAACGAAGGCACTCCCATTCACGCATGCCTCCACACAGAAGACGCTCTAGCTGAGAAATTGAACATGACAACGTCTTGCTGTGAGGCGACAACGCTACCGTTGGTCAGACATATGGGTCTGTAATTCCCTGGGTCTGTTGCTAGACTACCTTTGTGGAGGGGAATAACTGTTGCTGTTCTCCATTCCACAGGAACGAAGCCTGCGGTCAGGCTATGATTGAAAAGGGTACTTAGTGGTGATGCTAGTTCATGTTTTAGCCTGTTTAGAAGACAGCCAGGGATGGTCTCTGGTCCCATAGAGGCTGTGTTTTTTGCCTTGGACAATGCTTTGAGGACCTGCTCTTCAGATATGTAGGATGGGGGTGGAGTTGGAGGAAAGATCTGTTGTAAGTTAGTAGGGAATAAGGGAGTGAAAATTTCACCAAACCTATCCGATAGCCGGTTTGCCATCTCTGTGGGGTCAGTGTGTGCATGATAACATTGGCCACTAGTTCTGCATATACTTGGATCCTACCCTTTAGGTTATATGCGTAGTTGTAAAAGGCCTTATGATTATCTTTGGCTGTACTTGCTAAGTTTCTCTCAAAAGATCCCTTGGAAGATTTGACAAGTTGCCACTTGCTGCCACAGCAACTTTTTGCATTTATTGTAAAGTTTGATGATGCTGGATGTCCACCATGGCAGCTTGTTTTTACTTGGGGCTCTGGCTTTGATTCTTTCTGGTACGGCTGAGTTTATACACTCAAGTAAGTGATTGTACAGGGCTTTAGTGTAAGCTTCGGCACAGTTACCACTTCCAGCTTGGGTGGGGGTTAGAATGCATTTATAGCTTCACCTAGGAGGGTATAATTTGCCTTGGGGAAGTGTTTCAGTCTGATTTCACCCTTTGTGAGTTTTGGTGTTAGTGCCAGCTCGAAGGTGACAGATTTGTGGTCAGTTTTAACTAATTAGGGTCCGACAGTTGCGGCAGTGCATCTCTTTGATATGTTGGTGAGGACCAGCTCTAGAATGTTTGTTCCCCTTGTTGGGGTATGGACAATTTGTTCCAGGGCATTTGAATTAACAAAGTCAAGGGACTTTTGGCTAGTGAGTTAGGGCTAATGTAGGTTTCCCACTTGATGGTGGGATAATTGAAATTCGCCATAACCAGTGTGTTCTGTAAAATTTTGATTGTCTCCAGTTTGGTCAAGTAGGTTTTGTGGGTGTCATGACCTATAGAAGGGGGATCTATAACTGGGTATGACTTGAATGGGAGTCTTACCCACAGTAACCTGGACCTGGAGTAACTCCATAGAGTTGTGCAGTCTAACTAGACGAGAGGTGAATTTAAATCTAATATAGATTGAAAGACCGCCTCCTTTGGTTTTCACACATTCATTTTGCTGTCTGAAGGTCTGGAAGGCATTGTAGCCTTGCAAGGCCAGGGTACTCTCTGAGGCCTTGAACCAGGTTTCTGTGATATTATGGCAATTACATTTTCTAGTGATAGAAGTGCTTCCAGTGAGTGCAGTTTTTGGTTTAAGCTCCTAGCATTTAGCAGCATGACCCTTATTTTGCTCTGATTGGTTAATTTCATGTTGGTAATGTTGTTTGCAAGACCTTGCCTAAAAACGGCACTATTGGGGAGGCAAGAGCCTTTGCCAGCAGCCGAAAGTCTAGAGGTGCCAGGTGCAAACCGTCTCTGGCAAAGTTTGTCGACAATAGCTTCCCAGGCTGAACTGGATTCCCTTTGAATGACACAAAAAAACTGAACCAATTATTGAAATCAATCATTTTTTGTTTACACTGTGACATCATTCTAAATGAGAATAGTATGCTTCTCAAGGCTAGCAACATAACTGCCTGGGACACATACTCATAGAGCACAACTATGTCTGTCTTTATGTAATCTAGTGAGGTACGTCTCAGGTCATTCACACCAACGTGAACTATGACAGAGTCATAATGGTACTTTTTGCTGAGAGACATGAGTGCATGTGCGATCTGACAAATCCTGGCATCGAACTGGCAGCTGACCATGACTTTCTACTTGTCCAACATGGTGAATGGGACATCCCTGTGTCTCACTACTGAATCTCCAATGACAATAAAATTTGTTTTTTTGAGTGTTAAACCTTACTGGCTTTTTGGGTGAGACACTGATGTTGCTATGTGTCATGGATGCTGTGGGGACTGTGTTAGTTGTAGCAGTCTTGTCTTTTGGAGGTCTCTGGTGTTATGGTAAGTTTTTCAAGAGAACATCCTTGTATGTGGATGCACGTGTTTGATGCATATTATGTGTATGAGTAGTGGTACTATGAGCATATACAGTGGTGGGTAAACTGACAACCTTCTCCATGCTACTGTTTTGAGTGAGAGAGAGCATGGATTCTAGATTCTTGGTGTAAATGCATCTCTAGTAGTCTGTACTAGAGTGTGTTATTTGTAGAGGGTTGTCTGTGTACATGAGGCAATTGCTACACTGCCTCAAGAGACCCAAGTCAACAAGGTTGGCAGGAGAAACAAGGGTAGTCCAGCTATCCATAATGTTAGGTTGAAGACTGTTGTCACTAAGAGCGGCTATTCTGAATCGATCACAGCGGAGCTCAGTGGATGGATATTTCTGCCTGGGTTTTAGGGAAGGTTATTGAATGCAACTGTCTGGCTTTGGTGCACAACTTATTATGTACAAACATTAGTTATGTAAATGCGGAGCATAACACTATGCAATTACTTAGTTTGTTAGTTAAAAAAATCAAAAATCAGCTTTTCATGCACTCAGTATAAATATGAAGCTTGAGTTAGTATGCTTGACGACACACACAAGATATCACAATTGTAGAATATAGAAATTACAAGCCTTTTCACTCCCAGAGACTAACAGAGGTACTTATGGTACCAAAATGAATTAATCAAAAAGTATTATCTTGTGCTTTTGAAAATTCAATTTGGAAACATGACACTATTTCAAGAAATCTCATCAAAATAATAATACGTTTTAGCATCGTACTTCCAGTCAGAAGTGTGATGTCATTCCAAGGTTGCAATGCTGCTGCGTTGAGCTCCAAAGTGAATAAGTACATAATGACATAAGCAGAACCACACCTACTTCTCAGCTGCTCTTGCCTGCCTTAGCTGGCATGTACTGCAGTTACATAAGGGGTGAATCACCACTAACCACAAGGGATAAAAACAGCAGCTGCAGCAATATAAATGTGCAGGTAAGAGTAGCTTAAGCATAGGGATCTTGTCAGCCTTTCAGTAGTAGCATTGCTAGCTGTAAACAAAATAAACCAACTCCCAGAGGAGCCTGCCTTTACCTTTGTTTATAGAATGGCATAAAAATGGGCTAAGAGATGAATCTGCATTAAAGGATGAGGGTCTTCGGTCTCATAGGTGAAGAAGGCATTTAACCAGGGTATACCTGCATATTAAGCTTTAGATGACACTTTGTGTGGGTGGGTGAGTGGGAGGGGTGGGCACTGCCCTGCCACTTATAGCTGCTCACAAAGTTTGGGTTATTTAGGATGCAATGCTGCTTTCCTTGCAACATCATTTATAATGCTGCCTTACATTGTTAAAATGCAATTTAGAAATCCTGATTTCTGAACTAAAATATAATCCCAGGACTGTAAGGACAATCTCCCTATGCACATTCCTTATATCCCTTTGTGATTTTACAGCCATGAGGTATACTGTGCTTTATATGTTTTCCACTTACTGCGAAAGAGCAGGCAGAAGTAGGATTGAATGGTAAAATCATAAAAGTAACTGAAGTAAAACAAGTCAGGTGTTTGAAGTCAATACTTTACAGCTGAGGGAACACACATTTATTTTCAGGACTTCTGTCGTTGCCATCATGACAGTACAACTGTTGTCATGTTATAAACAAGGTATAATAGTGCCAGGGTATAGTATACCTAAGAGATGTGCAGCCAAAGACAATTAGTGCTTGCTGTTGTGTTTTCCATTTACCTCAGAGGACAAGTCCTTCCTTTAAAAACAACAGCTTGGTATTAATATTTACAAGAACATTTATTAGTAGTAAAATTAATTCAGCTGGGGCTCTTCATTTGACTGCAAGGGAAACAAATATTTAAAAAAATAATCCATATTTTGACAGATACAGTCATATTTTATTTGTAGTTAAGACTACTAGAGCAAACTGAATAGTAATGTTTTAATTGCTTTATTTTACATATATATATATATATATATATATATATATATATATATATATATAAAATATTGTATGTATACATATACACACACACACACACATACACAAACATATTTATATATATATATATATATATATATATATATATATATATGTGTGTGTGTATGTATATATATATATATATATATATATATATATATATATATATATATATATATATATATATATATATATATATATATATGTGTGTGTGTGTGTGTGTGCGTGTGTGGTGTGTGTGTGTGTGTGTGTGTGTGTGTGTGTGTGTGTGTGTGTGTGTGTGTGTGTGTGTGTGTAAATCTAGTCAGTCTTTTGATTGCTGTAATCGGAAATTTTCTCATACTGTTCTCAAAAACGTATTTTGTTTCCATGATAAAAGACTACAAACTTTCATATTTGACAACATATCAGTTTTAATAAAAAACAAAACGATTAACCAAAGCTTATTTTTTCATGGCTGCCTGTCAGAAGTACAAAAGCTGTAGCTGTGAGTCTCAGAAATACAGAAATAAAATGTGATTGCCTAGGAAGTCAGTGTATTTGTCATTAAAACATTTTGTTGCACCTCCTGGTGTGATGGGAATGCCCCCCACACCCCATATACATCATAACTCCAGGATCATTGCTCTGTACCTCAGAGTAAAAGGAAAACGCTGAGGTGCATTAGCCTTGAACTTTATTACAATGCAAACACACTTTCAATTCCACTGTTCCTAAAATCCCAGCTGTAGCCCTCAGATTTCAGCAGACACCCTTTATATATATGTATAAATATAACAAGAGTTTTTTTAAAGGTGTGACAAAGTGGCACAGCAGGTAGCATTGCAACTTCATAGTGCTTCTTCTCCAGTGGGATGCCTTCCGTGAAATGTTTGGCTGTCCACCCTACATCCACATGAGCTTCTGCTGACTATTCCAGGTCCTTCCACATCCCAAATATATACCAGAGGTGAACTGGTGATATTTCCAATTGTCTGTGGGTATAAGTTCTACATTTTAAATATCTTTCTATCTATCTATCTATCTATCTATCTATCTATCTATCTATCTATCTATCTATCTATCTATATCTATCTATCTATCTATCTATCTATCTATCTATCTATCTATCTATCTATCTATCTATCTATCTATCTATCTATCTATCTCTCTATCAATCAGTCTATCTATCTAGCAATCTATCTATCAATCTATGTATCTATCTAGGGCCGGTGCTAGCATTTTGGGGGCTCTCAGCAAGTTTCAAGTTGCCGGCCCTACCCAAGAGAATAGAAATTGTGACCACATTGCATTCACGCCCCCTACCCTGTCAAGAACATCCAGCACCATTTAACGATCATTGTATAGTGTTACTGAATTCAAACCATTAAAAAGACTTGAAGTGCCAAGGTACCCACACTGACTGGCATTTAGTAGCAGTGTTACATTATGACAAACCCCTGTAGCCACTCAAAGACACCCACAATGACTCCCACACACAGGACATAGACACACAAGACAGATAGACAAAGACAGCACTACAGCAAGTGTAAATAGAGACACTCACACAGACTCCCACACACAGGGTAGAGACACACAAGACAGATAGCTAAACAGATTCTCACACACAGAACATGGACACCTATACATGATGAAGACAGTGCTACAGCAAGACTGAAAATTAACACACACACAGACTCCTACATACAGGACAGACACCCACACAGGATAAAGACAGCATTATAGCAAGACTGAACAGACACACCCACACAGACTCTTCTCACACAGGACAGAGAGACTCAAGACAGCTACAAAGACTCATTCAGGACAGACACCCACACAAGACAAAGACAGAACTACAGCAAGACTGAACACCCACACAAACTCCCACACACAGGACAGTGGCACCTACCCACACAGGACAGAGACACATAAGACCAGGACAAAACTACAGTAAGACAGAACAGAGGCTCCTACAAGATGAAGGCAGCACTACAGCAGGATAGAACTAAGAAGCCCACACAGACTCCCAAACACAAGATGATGAGAGCACTATAGCAAGTCTGAAATATACAAGCTTTTGACAAATACAACTACTGACATGCAGAACTGTCACACTGCAGAGGCACACAGGACAGCAGTGAGACAGACATAGAAAAGACTACAGACACACAAGACACACAGAAGAAAGCCATGGGATTACTGAGACTGAGGTATACAGACTCAAACCCAAAGAAACACACTAGATGTATAGGAAAAAGCCACGGGGATTACTGAGACTGAAGCAGACAGACACACCCAAAGAGAAACAGGTGAAGTCAAAAAGTACACAGATGAGACACCAGAGTATCATTTATCTTCTAGTTAAAGTTACTGTTGCAAGACTCTGTTTAGGACATTTTGATTGGATAATTTGAACTTTTGCTATTTCCTGTTTTTCTGATTTAATAATCTTGTGTTTGAACCAGTTGGTGCTTGTTTGCTCAAAACTGCAGTGAATTAAGCCTTTTGCCCTTGTTCTACTGTTTTCTAAATACCTGCTGAGAGACTACAAAAGATAAGTGCTTATTTTCAACTGTTTTCTGCACTTTCTGATTAACTCAGGGTTGATCGCATAAAGAGAAGGGGAGGTGGGATAGCTGTCTTATACAATAGCACACTTAACATCATAACTAATCCCAAGCAACCACTCCAGGTCTCCAATGCTGAAATACTAGCTCTAAAACTACAACTAAACAATCAAAAAAGCATAAATCTAATTGTGATCTATATCCCCCTGGGAATAATTCAGAAACATTAGAGATCATTCTAAATTGGATAGCTAACAACTACCCTCAAGAAACTATTGTTCTGGGTGATGTTAATATTGACTGGAACCAATGTTCCGCACAGTCCAACCCCATTTCTATAAACCTCCATGGATTCTCACAGATCATATCCTCTACCACCAGACTAGGAAATTCTAACCAAAAAGAGAGTATTCTTGACTGGATACTCACCAACAGACACCCCCATAAGTATATGTCTGGGACTCTCCCCAATGATCTTAGTGATCACCTGATCACATACATTATGAAAGACAAAACCATCTGCGCTAGTTTGCCTATCTATAGGTCCATCAGAACCAAGAAAAACTTTGACCCAACAAAATTTCACATGGAACTCAAATCCTGTAACTGGTCAAAGCTAAAGTGCCTTCCCCTAGATGAGGCAGTGTCATTCTTTAATAACACATTCCTTACCATACTTGACTCTCATGCTCCAAAACGGTCACCCAGAATTAAAACACAACTAGCACCCTGGCTAACAACAGAGTCCAAATATAAAATAACAATTAGTGATAAAGCATGGGACAAATGGCGTACTACCAAGTTACCCCTAGATCGCATTAAATTCCAACAACTGAGAAACGAGACTAAAAAAGCCATCACACTAGATAAGAAAAACTACTTTTACCATCTGCAACATAAACACCAAAATAACCTTCAAAGTTCTGGGCAGGCTTAAATAAACTTCCCCAACAAGGCAAATCCACCACTCCTACCCCAGGAACATTATCTGATAAGAGCCAAGAAGAAGTAGCAAATACCTTTAATACTTTCTTCACCGAGACCATTCAGTCCTTAGCTAACCAACTATCTCCTCCCTCCTCCACATCAAACAATGCTACACCCAACTCGCTACTCTCTTTTAACCTCCATCCTGTGTCCACATCCTTTATCAGATCCCTATTGAAAAAGCTAAAGCCAACCACCCTTTCTGCTGATCTTCTCCCAGCCGAATATCTGCAAATAGCTGCAGATGTCATAGCCTACCCTATCTCGATCTTAATTAACAGAACCATAACCGAGGCCACAATCCCCTCAATATGGAAAATATCCTACGTTATACCACTCCATAAAGGCGGCACATCCACAGAACTATCAGACTACAGACCAATAGCCATACTATCACCACTTGCCAAAATTATGGAAAAGTGTGTGCACAACTAACTAATGTCCTATCTCACCCAGAACAAACTACTAACAGACTCTCAACATGGATTTAGACCCCATCATAGTACGACCACTGCCTTCCTCTCTTTTACCGAAAAAATAAACCTTAACCGGAATAACAAAAAAATATCCTCTGCTCTCTTCCTGGACCTGTCGAAAGCCTTCGACATGGTAAACCACCAGCTACTTCTCCACACTCTGGAAACCCTGCATCTAGAAAATGCAGCTCTTGACTGGTTTCAAGCCTACCTCACTGGCAGACAACAAGCAGTACTGTGGCAGAACAAGCTCTCTTGTCTGCTACCAAATACCATAGGAGTTCCTCAAGGCTCCATATTAGGACCTCTTCTCTTTTCAGTCTTTATAAATGACCTCCATACAGTTATCCCTGAAGCCACCTGTATTCAGTATGCAGATGACTCAACTCTAATATGTTCCAATGCCTCTCTAGAAAACCTACTAACTACAACCCAGCACAGTTTTACAACAGTCGAAAACTGGCTCGCTGACCATCACCTGATCTTAAATCCAAACAAAACCAAACTACTTTTCTTCTACCCAACTAATAAACCACCTACCACACACTTTACTATACAATCCAACAATGGGACCATTATCTCCCCTGACTCCTATACAAAGCTACTAGGAGTAAACATTGACAATAAACTCAGATTTGATATGCATATCAACCAAACCATTAAGTCAGTAAACAAGAAACTTGGGTCCTTATACAGGATAAAAACCTTCCTAACTCCAACTGCCAGAGCAGCCACTGCCCACTCACACCTTCTCTCTACCCTACTATATGCCTCTCCTGTGCTTACTAACCTTAACAAATCTGACCTAAACAAACTCTCATCTTGTTATAATCATATTGCCAGATTCAGGAGTGGCCCTAGGTCAACTGGTGCCCTAGGCAAAAGGGTTCCGCGGTGCCCCCCACCACACTACCTGGTGCCACCATCCTGGTCTATCTACACCAAATAAATACTGGAAAAGTGCCCCTGCTAGACTGGTGCCCTAGGTGGCTGCCTAGTTGGCCTATGCCTAAGGCCGGCTATGGCCAGATTTGTAACTGACTTGCCCTACAGAACACACCATTGTATTAACCTGAAAAAACTTGGCTGGATAGAACTTCCAAATCTTCTCCAGCTGTACCAACTCATAGAAGCATTTAAAATCCTTAAACAACCTGAGAACACCCCTGCTCTAAAAAATATAATAATTCCTTACACCAATCTAAGCTGCCTTCGCTCAGCAAATAGACTCCTTGTCCAAACAATTAAATCTTACAACCTAGGTGGTGACGCTCTGTTTGCCAATACCACTGGAAAAATATGGAACTCCCTCCCCAACCACCTCATGCTTATAACTTCACTAGTTCAATTCAAAAAGAGTCTAAAACTCCATTATAAGTCACATTGGCTTTGTCCTTGCACAAACCCAGACTAGCTCTTTGAAGTAAACCAAGTCCATACTAGTTCTTAGTGTTATCCAATCCCAAAAAGAACAACCTAGAGAGGGGATATCTAACCTCAAAAGAACAATGTATGTTAGCCAAACTCTAAGCTATAATTTGTCCTAATGACTTTGCTAGCATGTTATTAATGTACAGTATAATGAACTGTAGTATTCTGCATTTGCTAGAGCAAGGTAGTTTATGATAGTATGTAAATTGCTTTTTTCTTTTTCATTTTTGTTCATCTTAAACTCTATTTTGTAACTATCTGTCATTGTAACTCTGTCGGAGCTTTTCTCCCTGGGCCTCCGCTGAAAATGGACATGTATCCAGTCGGACTATCCCGGTCAACAAATGTAAAATAAAATAAATAAACTAAAACAATATTTGTTGCATATCTGTTTGTTTAAACTGTGTAACTATATTTTACTGCATGTTTAGATTGTCTGCAAACTGTATTCCTCTTACAACTGTAATTACTTTTCATCTGCTTGTTTGTTCATTGTACTTGTTTGCTGCACTTGAGAAACACTAGCATAGACCAGGTTCAGGTTTTTGCTGACTCTAATAATGTTTGTGAGCTTTGGAGCTTGTAAAACAGTTAATTGTTTGCCTGGAGAGGCTCCCCTTTGCCCTTTTGAGAGGAAGGTATAGTTTGGACTGATCTAGCTAGAGTTACTGTTGCAGGGCCCTGTTTAAGGTGTTTTGATTGGATAATTTGAACTTTAGCTGTTTCCTGTTTTTCTGCTTTAAAAAGCCTGTGTTTGAACCAATTTGTGCTTGTTTATGCCTGTTTGTGCATTGCGCACTACTGTGCAGAGGGATTGCTGATTACAGATGCCTGCTCTCTAGCCTCACAAATATTACCTAAACCAGAGCTCTTCATGCCTAAACCTACTAATACCTGCCTGCTCTATTCCCACTTCAACTCTTACAGCCAGTCCAAGATTATTCCTGGGACCATGAATGGTCAGTTTCCCTCCTTTTCTCCTACCCGCCTGGTTGACATGGGTCTACTGAGGCAGGGTAGCAACTGCCTCATGTACACTGACAACCCCCTACTTCTAAATCATTCCTGTACCATTTGTGAGAGATGCACCTACATTATGAATCTGGAATCACAGCTCTCTTGCACACTAGATAGCAATACAAAGCGGGTTGTCAGCCCACCTACCACAACTCCTACTCATGACACACAGCATACAATACACACAGACCAACATCTGTGGAGGTACTAGCAGAAAATCTACTTAGACACCAGAGACCTCCAAAATACATACATAATAAACCAACCATAACACCCAAAACACACAATACACATAATAACACAAGCACAAGTGTCTCACCACCAAAGCCCATAAAGCAAAGCACATCCACTCTAAATCTTAGTCATAGGAGACCCTACAGTGAGACACACAGACGACCCCCCTCACTAGGCTGAACAAGGAGAAAGTCATGGTCAGCTGTCTTTCTGGTGCGAAGATTCATCAGATCATGCAGGCACTCAAGTCTCTCAACAAGTATCATTATGATTTGGTCTTAGTACATGTTGGTGTGAACGACTTGAGACATACCTCCCAGAACTACAGGAAGAGAGACATGACTGAGCTCTCTGATTATGTGTCACAGGGAGGTATGTCCCTAGCCTTGAGCAGCATATTACCCTTACATAGGATGATACCACAATATAAATAAAAAATCATTGACTTAAATAATTGGCTTAGTTTCTGGTGTCATTCTAAGGGAATCTAGTTTCTGTCAGCCTGGGATGACATGAATGATAGACCTTGATGCTTTGCCAGAGAGATGGTCTTCATCTTTCACCCCTGGGATTTTGGCTACTGGCAAAGGCTCTTGCCACCCCATAGTGCCTTTTTAGGCAATGTCACAAGGACAAAATTCCAGACTTAAAATTTCATCAAAAAACAACCTTAAGTTTATGCTGCTAAACATTGAGTCTTAGCATTAAACTGCACTCACTGGAAGCAGTCCTCACCTTGGAAAATGCTGACATCTGTGAAGTCAGAGAGACCTAGCTCAAGGCAGTGGAGAGCACCCCAGCTATACTGGGTTACACCTCCTACCACACACACTCAGACCACGAATGGAAGTTGTGAAAACTTAACGGAAGCAGTGTATCAATATTCATTAAAGATAAATATACCTCCAAATTGGTTAAAGAGTATGATTCTCAGGAAACACTTCAGGTGCAACTAACTGTTGGTGGGACACTTTTTCAAGTCATTGCCAGCTACAGGATCCCCCACCCCCATGAATCAATACATCCACTCTGCCTACTTGGATCTACTGGAATCCATCAAAATATATCTGAACACCATGGTTCTGGGTGATTTTAATTACCCATCTATTGACTGAGTAAATTACTCAGTCAAACTCACCTGCCCAAAGGTTCCTCAAGTTCATTAACTCCAATGCCCTAGACTAGCTGGTGGACACCCCAGCTAGGGGTGACAATGTCTTGGACCTGGTGCTTACCTATATGGGGATCTGCTGTAGCACCCCCACTGTGAAGTTTTCCCTTGTCAGATCTGACCACAAATCAGTCTAATTCAAAGTAAGTATCACACTGCTACCCCAAAGCAGCAACTAAATTAAACAACTTCTCCAGAGCAGATTATATCCTTCTAAGGGATGGTATAAATAGCTTCACTATACCTCCCCCTCAGATGGAACTGGCAACTATGCTGAGTCCTACAGCAATGCTTTTTAAAAATACCTGTATAACTGCATTGATGCAGCCGTTTTGATAGGACCAAAACAAGCTCTTCAAGGAAGAGCAAACCTGCCTGGTGGACAACTGCCATTAACAGGCTTTATAATAAAAGGAAGACATTGCTGTCCAAATGTAAGTGGCAGCATAGCATAAACTGGAAACACTCCCTCCTCAGCTTAATCAAACAAATAAGACTGCTTGTGAAGTCCTTCAAAGCAAACTACAACTCCAAACAAGCATCCTCAACTAAGGACAACCATAAGGCATTCTTTAGTTACATCCATAGCCTAAAAGGTAAGACCCAGATTTGTACCAAACTGGTAGTTAATGATACCACATACACTGAGCCTGTGGACATAGAAAACCTGTTAGCAGACAGGTTCTGTGAGAACTTAACTCTCCTGTCCCCACCACACATACCCCATGACATTCCTTCCACCTGTCCCTCACCTTGTATCTCTAGACAGCAGGTCATAAATGCCCTCTGTAAGTCAAAAAACATAGCATCTATGGGACCTGATAACATCCCAGGCTGTGTCCTACATGAGCTCCAATGAGAATTAGGAACACCATTGGGTACTCTTTTCAAGTCACAGTCTAAGCACTGGCGTCATACCAGCTGAATGGAAAACAGCCACCATTATTCCCTCACACAAGGATGGTGCTTCCACTGACCCTGGGAACTTAGATCTATTATCCTGACTAGCCTTATCAGCAAGGGCATGGAGCGAATCATCATGGACCTTATCAACAAAGATATAGGTAATCTCCAAAGACTTGACCCTACTCAATCTGGATTTGTCAAAGCAAATTTGTTAAACCTGGTGAACTTTTTTGAGACCGTCACCAGAATCCTGGATGAGGGGAAAACTGTGCATACAGCCTACCTGGACTCAGACAAGGCTTTTGACACTATCCCCCACTCAGGCATAATTGACAAACTCACCCAGCTACGTATCAACCCTTATGTCATTAGGTGGGTCACTAACCAGCTCACCAATAGAACCCATACAGTCAAAATAGGGCAATTCCCCTCCAGCAGCTGACCTGTAACCAGTGGTGTTCTACAGAGATCAGTCCTGGGACCTCTACTGTTCAGAATCTATTTCTGTGAAGTACAAACAAAAACCAAAGGTCTGTGGCTGACAAACTGCAAACTAGGAGTGGTCTTAGAATGCCCAAACAATGTCAACAACCTACAAGATGGTCTTATGCAATCAAATGATTGTTGCCAAAGTCACAGCCTTAAACTCAATGCAAAAAAATGTATTATCATCCCTTTCAGTAAGAGCAATGTTCCTGCTAACTACCACGTCACTTCACAACAAGTACAAATATGACTCTGTCATTGTCCATGTTGGTGTGAATGACCTGAGACATACCTCCCCGGACTACATGAAAAGAGACATGGAAGAGCTCTCCGATCTTGTAGCCCAGGCAAGTATGACCCTAGCCCTGAGTAGCATTCTGCCATCATCCAGAATGATACCACAGTACAAGGACAAAATGATTGACTTCAGCAATTGCCTAAGCTTCTGGTGTCATTCTAAGGGGATCCAGTATCTGTCTGCTTGGGAAGACATGGTCGACAGACCGCGATGCTTTGCCACAGATGGCCTGCACCTGTTTCCCCTGGGATTCCAGATACCAGCTAAGGCTCTTGCCACCCCTATAGTGCCTTTTTTAGGCAAGGTTCAAATGACAAATTCACCACCATAACAGGAACAGACAAGCAAAAACTGAGGGTAATGCTACTCAATGCTAGAAGTCTAAATCTGAAAATGCACTCACTCGAGGCACTCCTTAAAATGGAGAACATTGATATCTGTGCAGTGACTGAGACCTGGTTCAACGCTCCAGAGAGCACCCTTGCACTACCAGGCTATAACTCATACCACACTTTTCGGCCATGTAACCTGGACCGAAACACCAAAGGCAGAGGTGTGTCCATATTCATTAAGGATATCCACACCTCCAGGCTAGTTGCTCAGCATAATGAATCCAAGGTTATCCAAGTGCAACTAACTCTGGGCAAAACTGCAATCCAAATTGTAGCTTGCTACAGATCCCCCACCATGCCCCAGGATTCCCACTCCTCTTTTCTTGATATAGTGGAAAATATTAAGGTACAACCAAACACCCTAATAATGGGCAACTTCAACTACCCAACCATTAACTGGGAAAACTACTCATGTACCAACTCCTTAGCTCAACACTTTCTGGAATTCATAAACTCCAATGCCCTGGATCAACTTATCCACACCCCCACCAGGGGCAACAATATCCTAGACCTAGTCATTACCAACATGAGTGACCGGTGTTCCACACCTGAAGTCAACTCCTCGTTGGTCCGATCTGACCATATGACATCCATGCAGATGGACAATACAGTTACAACTGCTGAATCCTACACAAATGCACTCTATAAGCACTTACACAAATGCATGGATCATGCTATCCCAAACAGAACCAAGATGCTATCCTCCAAAAAAAAGGAAGCCAATGTGGTGGTCCCCTGCCATAAACAAACTGTACAAAAGAAGGAAAACACTGTTGCAAAAGAGAGTAAAATCCCATGA
Organism: Protopterus annectens; assembly: GCF_019279795.1. Taxonomy (NCBI): domain Eukaryota; kingdom Metazoa; phylum Chordata; order Ceratodontiformes; family Protopteridae; genus Protopterus; species Protopterus annectens. The sequence goes on along the minus strand of NC_056727.1, from coordinate 727,526,191 downwards.
GTGGAGGAGCTCCCTGGTCAGCCTCAGTAAGAAGCTGAGATCCCTTATAAGATCTTCCAAAGCTAGCTATGAAAACAAATTCACCACTAATTCTATGGACAACCACAAAGCATTCTATAGCTATGTCAAGAATCTCGATGGCAACACCCAGATCTGCTTTGAGTTACAGCACAACAGCATGAAAATTACAGAACCAACTGATATTGCCAACATCCTAGCAGATAGGTTCAGTGCTAACTTTACCCCCACCCCCACCCCACCCACCCCCTAAAGGGCCCATATCTATACAGGAAGAATACAGAGTCCCTGTAATCACAACTACGCAGGTAAAAGCTGCACTCTCTAAAGCCAAAAACACAGAATCCATGGGACCGGACAACATCCCAGGCTGCGTTTTACATGAACTTTAGAACAAACTGGCTCCCCACTTAAGCACCATGTTCAATAATAGCCTTGCATCAGGCTTTGTGCCCACTGAATGGCACACAGCAACAGTTATCCCACACCACAAAGAGGGAGCCACCACTGATCCCAGGAACTATCGACCTATTAGCCTGATGAGCCTGGTCTGCAAGGCCATGGAACATATCATCATGGAACTCATAAACAAAAACATTGGTAACCTCCAAACTCTAGATCCCACCCAGTTCAGGTTTGTGAAAGGCAGATCATGCCTCCTGAACCTGATTGACTTCTTTGAGGCAGTCACCAAAGCCGTAGAAGAGGGTAAGGTGGTTCACACAGCCTTTCTTGACCTCGCCAAGGCTTTCGATACCATCCCCTATTCTGGAATTATAGCTAAACTCACTAAACTAGGTATAAATCCCAACATCACAAGATGGGTTGCCAACTGGCTCACTGACAGAACCCACACTGTAAAAGTTGCAGACTCCAAATTTGACCTCAAACCAGTGACAAGTGGAGTACCACAGGGTTCAGTCCTGGGACCTTTCCTGTTTGGTATCTACTTCTCTGAAGTACAGACTAACACAGAAGGCCTCTGGCTAATGAAGTTCACAGATGACTGCAAACTAGGAGCCATAGTCAAGTCCCCAAATGATGTGGACATCCTACAGAAGGGCCTCGTTGAGACAGATGCCTGGTGTCAGAGCCATGGCCTCAATCTCAATGCCAAAAAGTGCAGTGTCATCCTCTTTGGTAGAAACTCTGTACCCATGAAGTACCACATAGGCAGCAATCTACTTAACACCAAATGTGTGATAAGAGATCTTGGGACCCATGTGGAGAGTAGTCTCTCCTTTGATAGTCACATCGCCACAGTAGTCAGGAAGTCCTTCTACATGGCACACCTCATCATAAAAGGGTTTTCATCCAGGAAAAAAGAGGTCATTGTTCCCTTCTACTCGACACTCATTAGACCCATTATAGAGTACAATGCCCCTTTTGGAATGTACCTCACAAGACATCTGCAGCAGCCGGAAAGGCCACAGAAGTACCTCACAAAGAGGATTACTGGCCTCAAACAAATGTCCTACACTGATCATCTCAAAAAACTCCATCTTTATTCCGTAGCATATTGCCTACTCCGAGGTGATCTCTGCCTAACATTTATTTATTTATTTATTTATTTATTTATTTATTTTACATTTGTTGACCAGGCTAGTCTAACTGGATATATGTCCATTGTCAGTAAAGGCCCGGGGAGAAAAGCTCCAATGGAATATTACATTGTTTATACAGAGTAGACCATACAAGATTAGAATTTAAAAAACAAAGTTAGACAATATATGCAATGTACAACTATGATAGGAGCAAACAAGGAGAAAAAAGTCCTAATGTCTTTATACAAAGAAATAATAATAAAAAATATATATATATATATATTTTTTTTTTTTTACCGTGGTAGTACTGTGTATATGAGATAACATTTCACTACATAGATATTAAGAAAAGGAAAGTTATGAGGGTGTAGGGTAAGAAAAAGAGACAGAGTAAGAGGGAAAGTTAATCTGGGTTGGTACAGGGGCAAAGCCATTGACTATTGCGATGCATAGTTAGTTGTCTTTTAAAAAGTGAGAGTGTAGACAAAGATGTATAAAGCTATGTCAAACCCAGAGCTGTTGGACATGCTACACCTAAAGAAATCCTAATCCCTCCGAGCTACACACTCTAAGGACCTAAACCTTGTCACCACAATAAACAGGACATGCTGGAAGGATAGATTCCTGTCCCAGAGACTTCCCATACTCTGGAACAGGCTACTCATCTATGTCAAGCAAAGTTCTTCATTAGCACTCTTCAAGAAAAATCTTGATGAATGGATGGGAAATAGAAAATACACTCTGGGGATCACTTCTGTGTCTCTGATCGACAGTGGCACAGGAAAATAACTTTCTTGGGTGGCATAAGCCAGGGAACCTTGTTGGCTAGGCTTACATAGGCCCTTGGGCCAATATCCTAGTACCTACCTATGAACCTATGAACAGAAACACCCTAAGCACACACTCAATGTTGAGAGACCTGGGCACACATGTTGACAGCAACCTTACCTTTGATCACCATGTCTCTACAGTGATAAGAAGAGCATTCTATATTGCTCATCTCATATGTAAGGGCCTTTCCTCCAGAAACAAAGAAGTTATAACCTCCCTGTAGTCTTCCTTCATCAGGCCAATCATTGAGTACAACACTCCTTTTGTTATGCACTTTTCCAGTCACCTGCAGCAACTGGAGAGACCATAAAAGTTCCTCACAAGGAGAATTCAAGATATTCAGCATCTATCCTATGTGGATCAGCTGAAATCACTGTCACTTTACTCTGTTTCATACAGACTACTTAGAGGCAATATCTGCCTTGCTTATAAAGCAATCTCTGACTCTCTTTTATTGGAAATGCTGCATATCTGTAAGTCCAATAGCACATGGGTTACCTTAACCTGGTATTTGACATTAATAAAACCTTCTGGAGGGTAAAATCTGTCTTCCAGAAGTTACTACACCTATGGAACAGACTCCCAATTCATGTCAAGCAGAGCACGTCTTTGGTCCTCTTCAAGCACAATCTGGACGACTGGATGGGTAACTGTAAATTCACCCTGGGGGGGGGTCCACCTCTGTCTCTCTTCAGCAGGGGCAATAGGTGCTGATCATGGAAACAAGGGCAGAACTTGGCTAGGCCTGTAAGGGCCCTGGGGCCATTAGCCTAGTAACTTCCTATGATCCTATGATAATGTACAGTTAGCGCCTCAGCTTTTCTGATTTCTGCCACTTTTAGTGCTTCTGTCATGGCTTCATGACATGTCCTTCTACTCCTAACTGTCCTGGCCTCACAACAAGTCCTGCCACTCCTAACTGTCCTGGTCTCAGAACACATCCTGCTGCTCCCACTTATCCTAGCTTCGTGACAAATCCTACCACTCCCAGCTGTCCTGCTCTCAACATATTCTGCTGCTTTTCATCATCCTTGTCCTACTTGGTCCTATTTTCTGGAGTAAGCAAAATCAGTGACTACACGGCATACTATACAAGACAGGCTAAGGTGCTCCCTGAAATTTACTGCCATACAACAATCTAAAAGATTACTGGAAAGGAAATATGAGCACATTCCTGGAGTTTTACTGGGATCTTAATGAATTTTTTAACAGACAAGTCTCCAATGAGGCTGCCATATGATAAACCTTATCCCACTTCATGCTCAGTTGGTAACACAGCTAAGCCTGAAAGTATCTCCTGACTCATTAATGGATGGAGGTGTGTCTTTATTAGTTTCAGTTTAGAAAAGCTGCGTTCTACAGTAGCCACTGTAACAGGTGCGGTCAAATGAATGCACTGTGAAACATAAGTATTTATATAGATGTCTTGCAAGTGGTTGCAAAGAGGAAATTTAACACAGTCAGTGGTGATTCAGTATCAATCATTTAAGAAAGGCTTTTTGGTCTGTGTCCAAGGACAGTCATCAATGTCAGAGTGGCCACTTATCCTGTCAGATGCTCTTTCAGAGCCTTGCACGGTTTATCAAAATGTGTTCTGCAACTTCACTCAAGGCTTTAATATCTGATAAAAATCCAAAGGTCTTATCAAAATCTGAAAGCTGCTCAAACCGGTCAGTAAATGACTGTATTGTGTCCAGCAGCACATTGAAGAACTCTATGCATAGCTTTACCTTTGGATCCTGTACAGTCACATCCTCTCCTTCATAATCAAAGAAGCACTTTACTTTCCTTTGCCTTTTTCCCTGAAATGTGTTGCCAATGTCCAGTTCTTCTGCTATCTTGGAGGCTTTACCCATGGCATGTTGATATCCTGTCTCAATGTAATTCTTTATCAAGTCCATAGTTGATGCCAGTACTTTGACACATTTAGAAATATCAGCCAATGGACTCTGCATAACTTTGCTTGCACAATTTACCTCTGTCAGAACATCATACCAAACCCTAAACATACAATGAATTGATATGACACAAGTTCTGAGTACAGTCCCCTTGCTTGTTGATATGTTGCGGTATCGCATGTACATAAAGCTTCACCTATCTCCTGTAAGGCTTCCACAACTCCCTTCAACTGAAATTGTACTGCCTTGACAGACTCTATCCTGTATTCCCAGTGAGTCTCAAACAGTGCCTTCACAGTGATGTTTCAAGATCTGCCATCAGCTCGTTGATGTTGAACAGAGTACGTAAATGTTCTGCAGACGTCCAAAGAGGGACTGTCTGTAGTGATGAATGTGCTGTATCACTAACTATAAGATTTAAATTATGGCAGGCACACAGCACATAAAAAGCCCTTGAATTCATCTATTTTATCTGGGCCTGCACTCCAGCCTGTTTCTCTTTCATATTGCTGCAATTGATGTATCCTTGTCCTTGATGGTCATTAATGTCCAGTTGATGATTTTGCAGAGTCTGAAGTAGTGCTTCTGTAAGTCCTGCTCTTGTTGTATTATTCACAGGCACAAATCCTAGAAAGCATTCCTCACCTGTGTCCTTGAAATGTCCACATACTTAACTGTTACAGTCATTTGCTCTTGATTGCTGATGTCTGGCATGCAATCAAGAATCACTGAAAAGTACCTAGCATGCTTTACCTTCCCTACAATGGTCCTTAAAGTAGCATTTGCAATCAGATGGATAATTTCATTCTGTATGTCCTTCCTAAAATAATAATCCATTACATCTTTATTCCTAATACAACACAAATGTTCATCCATGATGAAATTAAACTGTGAGAAAAGCTGCACATGCCCTACAAAATTGCCATTGCCATAGGTGTACAGGGCATCACTCATACAATGAAGTGCCACGCTCCATTCCTCCAGGTATTGAACAATACCTATATGTTCTAACACACTGAGCCAGTGATGTCCCGCTTTTTCAACCACTGCTTATCTTCTGTCATCCATTGTCTGCTTGTCTACCTACTCTTTACTCTATTGTCCAGTTCCTTCCACTTCATCATGCATGCTGCATGCTCTGGTGCTAGGTCATGGCTGTATAAAGCTTTGGACATTTCTCTCCATGCTCTGTAACCACATGACTAGAGAAGATGGTTAGAATGTCCAGATAATCTGCATGCAAAACAAAACAGTGCATCTTTTGAGACTGAATATGTCAACCAAGTGTGTTTTGCTCTCTCCCCATTAGGCAGCATATGGAAATAGTTCTCTGCTGCAAGTCTTCTTTTCTGTTCATTGACTAGGAACTGTGGCATCACCATTTGCACATGTCCATGCTGAATAGCAGCTATCCTAAACTCATCCCTTATCAAGTCTGGCCAGGTTCCTAGATCCTCAAATGATGTACCTGACACTCATTGCAAGTCGCAGACCACATCTGTTGTCACTACATAACTATGGACTCCTTCTGTATCAAACTGTGGTGATCCAGGCAGCACTTCTAAAGGTGAATCTGTATATGCTGACACAATTTTTCCCATGGTAATGGCTGTAGGTTCACAGGAGGTAGTCTGTGGTGCAGTCGCAACAGAATGGGCACTATCTGTGTAAGGATACTGGGATCACAGTGAGTAGGCTGTACTGCAGAACTACAATGTTGTCCTGAAGACAGACTTGTTGCTGACTCCTTTCTCTGATGACCCACAGAAAAATGTTTTAATATAACCCTTTCTCTTCAGATCCTCATTCTGCTGCTGCTGAAGCTTTATTTGTGCTGCTCCTGACAAATATTTATGCTTTATGTCTAACTGGGAATGGAAGTAAAGCAGAATTACTACACATGCAGACATTGGGTCCTTTTGTCATAATATTAGTAAAAAGCACTGCACTTCAGGTACCTGTTACATCACTTTCTTTGACCTACCTGGGACTACATAATGTCAACTGAAAGTTTGACAAAGGTTAGCATTCTGAACACATTCTGAGGATGATGGTATTTTCCAGATTACACAGAAACAACTCCCATATAACAATATTGAAATGTTACCCATCAGATTTACTTAAAGGACCCACAAAGGTAAATCCTCAATTCTGTGGTGCCCATTGCCACAATATGTGACATACAAACTCAATGCTAGCCAACCAGTGTAAGCAATAAGTGTTTTAACTGTACGCTCAAGCTACAAACCTACAACCTTTCCCTTAAAGGGACACTATCCCGTTACTAAAATCCAATTTCTGTCTCGGACCGAAGATGAAAACACTGCCACCTACTTAGCTAATCACCTCCCTTTTTGTGACATTATTAATGAGGTTCTAACAATCCCACCCACCCACCTTGTTAACATCCTCCCATTCCAGTTTTGTTTTTCCCTCTATAAACTGAATGACCGTTGCTGTAGTTCCTAGATAGGGACAGATTTTAAATGTTGCTCTTATAAGTTTAAAGTTGCTAGAATAACAACATTTGTCTTAATGTGCATTTTTTTAAAGATATGAAGTCTGAAATGCAAATATATCTCCTCTGTGATATGCCATAAAAACACAAAATGTATAAGGAACTGACCAAAAATATGAGGCAGAAATCTGGACATTGTGTGAAAACCTGGACAGTTGAGACTGAGGTATGTGATAGCCCCAGACGTTAAGAGCCAATCCCGATTGCTTTTTAATGTAATACCGGCTTTTAAAAGCCGGTATTGCATTTGCAGTCAAACCTCAGCGCCGTAGCGCTTTCAGTGTCTTCTTATCTGTAGCAACTGTCAACCTAGCAAAAGTCAAAACAAAAGCTTTCTTTCCTTTTTTTACAATAAAAATTAATGTGTAACAATCTGTGAAGGCAGTTTTTTTTAACTTAAACATGAGCGCTGAAGTGCTCCATGAAGGCAGGTACGAACTGTAGCAACTGTTTCTACAATGTAGCAAACAGATTGCTACAATGTAAATGAAGCGGTGCATTTTTTTACTAAAACATGAGTGCTGAAGCACTCCGTGAAGGCAGGTACAAACTGTAGCAACTGTTTCTACAATGTAGCAAACAGATTGCTACAGTGTAGCAGTGCATTTTTTTTTTTTTTTACTAAAACATGAGCGCTGAAGCACTCCGTGAAGGCTTATTGCTGCTGCATGTTCTTCACTTGCTGCTCCACTCTAGCCTTCTGGTACTCCTGGGACTGGTATGGAAGGCCCTGCCATACCACTCAATTGTCCCTGATTTTAACTCAAATTTTAGCTCTGTCCCTCTTAATCCCTCAACACTAGTGCCTTTTGGAGGAGAGGTGCTGAATTATATTTAATAAATAATGACAATGATTAAAAGTTATAGACTTCTGTTCCTTAAGGAAATGAATATTAATTCACATTCTCTTATTCTTTTAATGTCTCAGGTTAATGAAACTCATATTTTAAAAGTGTCCCTGATTGTCCCTGATTTTTTCTGGATTTCTCCCTGATTAGTTGAGAGCTATGGCCGCCCTGCCAAGGTGCTCAACTGCTTTTCCATTTGTTTATGCAGGGCTATGTTGTAAAATTCCAGCATAGTGCTGATTCTATTTTATGCCCTGGAGAAGCAAATACCCTAATGTCAAGGAACTAGTCAAGTAACACGTTTAGGACTTGTGAGGCTGATGCTGCAATATCTGTAATGTGTCCCACATAGGTCAATGAAAAGTCACTGGAGCTGAGATGGTTAAGTCTACTCATACCTTAATATCCACAGAAATGAGCATATCTTTCCTTCCCCTCAGTTATACTAAGGCATGACACAGTATGGCTAGGTCCTTTACAGACTCCCTGTGCACCTGACATTTGTCCAGAATCTGTTTGTAACCTGGTGGTAAGTAAGACATTGTCTATAACTCCTACTTTGGCATGGATGCATAAGATGCGCAACATTGTTGACAGTGGGTTCAACTGTGGCTAAAAACATATAGGATCATAGTTAAGTACTAGGCTAGCTGCCCTTGCAGGTTATTTTAAGCCTAGCCAATTTCCATTCATATCATATCCTATAATTAATGCTTCCTGTTCATTTGTATTTTTCATTGAATTTTAGTGACTTGTCAAGCTGTAAAGGTGTTACACTGCTGCCATGTTGAAACCTTCTAGTGAAATATGTATATTAGTGTACAGCAGCTGTTGTCAGGAAATAAAAATTGTATTGTGAAGAATAACAACTCTTAACAGTTCCTCTGCCTCATTTCTCTGTTTATTTCCTTCAGTACTCCTGCCACTCATAGGTTAATACAATGTACTTGCATGGGTATAGCAAGATGATAGCCATATCTTAGTCAACAGTGTGGTGAGAGTTACATAATAAACTGCTAGGAAAGAACAGCAAAATATCATAGTATGACATGCACTGTAAGGTACAAATTCTCACTTTGGGCCGTGGGTTGATAAGTGCAGTCTTTAGGTTCATAGATGTACACTAGGCTAACGACCACAAGGACCTTTTCATGACCAGCTATACTTCCCAAATATATCCTTAGAGATTATTTAAAGGGGTATATGTTAGTTAGAGCATGGGTGGTCAAGCATTAACAGGCTGCCTCTCTTCATTACAGACATGGGAGACAGACCAGGGATAAATTTTCAATTTTCCATCTACTGTTCCAAATTACACTTGATTGGGATTAGGGAAGAACTCTGCTTCACCTGGATGGGTAGCCTGTTCCAGAGAAGGGATATTCTCTGAGACATACTTGTCCCTCCAACAAGTACAAGTAATGTTTCAAGCAAGGTTTAATTCTCTGGATTGAATAATTCTGATGCTTTTTTTTTTTGTCATATATGCAAAGGTCCATTAGGCTAGGATCTAAGAAAGCCTTGTATACCAAGCATAGATCACCCCTCAACAGTCTGTAGTAGAGAGAGTATAGGGATATGACTTTGAGGTGGTTCACATTGGACATGTTTTTTATGCCCTGTATTCTTTTGTTGTGAGTAATCTTTGTGGACATTCCAGTTGTTGCATGTGTCTGGTCAGGTACATACTGAAAGGGGCGTTGTATTCAATGACAAGTCTGATGATGGCTGAATACAACCAAATGATGACATACCCTTGATTATAAGTTGAGCAACATAGAAGGATTTCCCTACTATCTTAGACACGTGTTGGTCAAAAGCCAGGTTACTGTCCACATATGTTCCTAAGACTGACTACTGGGTCTACTCTTAGAGGTATGTTATCAATGAGGTAGTTTCCTGGGGTAGCTAACTTTCCAACTCCATACATACTTTGCATTTCTTGGCACTGAGTTTTGAACCATGGTTCTGACACCATTTAATTGTTTGTTTGTTTGTTTTAGCCCTTCCTGGAGAATATTAGTGTATTGGAGGAATTCTATAACTGCTGCTAGTTTGCATTCATCAGCAAACTTGGCCAGCCAGAGGCCCTCAATATTAGCCTTGACTTCAGAGAAGTAGATGCCAAAAATTAACAGACCCAGCACAGAGACCTGAGGGACTTCATTAGCAACCAGCCTCTTTGTGGAGGTGGTCTCCCCTAACCTAATTTCTTGGGTCCTATGTAAGAGCCCATTATCCAGTGCGTAACCTAGGGGTTAATGCCTAATTCTGTGAGTTTGTTTACAATGCCCATGTGGGGTATAGTATCAAATGCCTTGGCCAAATCAAGGTAAGCATTATGTACCATTTTGCCCTCATTCGTTGCCCTGGTGACCTTCTTGAGGAAGTCTGCCAGAATGAGTAAGCATGATCTGCCTTTGACAGCACCAGACTAGGAAGTATCTATCTAGGTTCATAGGTAGGTACTAGACTATCAGCCCAAGGGCCTACGTAAGCCTAGCCAACAAGTTTCCCTGGCTTACGCCACCCAAGAAAGTTATTTTCCTGTGCCACTGTCGAGCAGAGACACAGAAGTGATCCCCAGGGTGTATTTCCTATTTAAATCCACTCATCAAGATTTTTCTTCAAGAGTGCTAATGAAGAACTTTGTTTGACATAGATGGGTAGCCTGTTCCAGAGTATGGGAAGTCTCTGGAACAGGAATCTATCCCTCCAGCATATCCTGTTTATTGTGGTGACAAGGTTTAGGTCCCTAGAGCATGTAGCTCGGAGGGATTGGGATTTCTTTAGGTGTAGCATGTCCAACAGCTCTGGGTTTGACATAGCTTTATATGTTAGGCAGAGATCACCTCAGAGTAGGCGATATGCCAAGGAGTAAAGCTGGAGTTTTTTGAGGCGGTCAGTTAGGGCATTTGTTTGAGGCCAGTATTATGACTGATGAGATTATGAACACTGGCCTATCATTAGGCTGGAGTCTGATTGCCATGAGTCCACCACTAATTCTGATGATATCCCTTACTACCTTCTGAAGCCTCTGTCTCACCACAATTCCCACACCAGTGTCTGAAGGTTCCCTGTGTCATCATTTATCATTTTAAATTATAATTATTTCCATGGTTTTTCATATAAGACTGGTCATACTTATGGGTCTGTAGTTTTCAGGGTCCAGTGAATGCCCACCCTTATGCAGAGAGATGATCATTGCAGTCACTGAAAGGACATAACTTGGAAGTAGATGACATGATGGTACTGAGGAGGCTGGACATCCTATGTATCCTAGATACAAGATGGCAGGGCAGTGCTGCAAAAACACTTGGCTTGGGATCCAGAGTCTACTACTTAGGAGGAGGATAGACTAGAAATGGTGTAGGAATTGTGGTGAGAGAGAGGCTTCAGAAGGTAGTAGAGGATATCATCAGAATTAGTGGCAGACTCATGGCAATCAGACTGCATCCTAATGATAGGCCAGTATTCATAATCTGATCCTGTGCCCCACAGCAGGTTTGTGATAGTGAGGAAAAGAGCACATTCATACAACAGTTGCTTCATACAACTTGCTAAATAAAGCAGGACAACATGAATTGATGTTGATAATGGGGAACTTGAAGAATTCACATATTAGGGCAGACAAAGCAGGATATGATGACTTCTTGGGTCCAGATGGGTGTGACAACAGGAATAAAGATAAGAGGCCATTCTAGACTTCTGTTTGGCAAATGGCTATGATAGTAGCCAACAGCCAACACATGGTTCAGAAAGAAAGACAGTCAGAATATCACATACAAAAGTGGCCAACATGCAGCTTGGGTAGACTTACTCCTAGTAAGGAAAGTTGGTTGCCACAATCAGCTGCAAGTAATGGTCAGAGAAGGTACTAAGGTCAACAGAGACCAGGCTGAAGACCTGGAAGTTGACTGGAGAGAAAGCACACTGGTTCAAGGAATTACTCAGGGCTCTAGCACCCCAAGAAGAGAAGGAAATAGGTGGAGTCAAAGAAGAATGGCAGCAAATCAAAACAGCATGTGTGAGGACTACAGAACAGATATGTGGCCAGCCAGGCATGGAAATAAGGTACATAAGGAAAGCTGGTGATGGAATGCAGAAGTTCATGAAGACATCAAAAGAAAGAAGAAGTGCAGGAAAAAGTGGGAGATGGAAAAGACATACCAGACTAGGACGGAATACTGGTTGGCTAACAAAGAAGCTAAGAAAGGAGTTGCAATAGCAAAGAACAGGTTATTGGAGGCACTCTATCAGCTTCTGGAAAGTGACTCAGTAGGTGGCACAAATAAACTATATCAAGTTGCAAGACAAGGACAGGAAGATAATGAAGACAGTCACGACACCCTATATAAGGGTTTCCAGCAAGAACCTGCTCAACAGTCCACAGGACATGAAAGGCAGATGGAAGAAATGCTTCCAGAAGCTTCTGAATTAGGAAAATCCCACATATGCTGTACTGTCCCATACACAGCTTACAATCAAAGAAGAAGAGGAGCCCACCCTAGAAGAAGTAAGAACAGCACTAAGGAAAATGAAGTCGGGGAAAGTTGCAGGTTCAGATGAGGTCACACCAGATATTTATTTATTTACTGGGTAGTGTCTGACTGGGTGAGGGACCTGTTCTCAGTGTATACCTGGGGAGAAAAGCTCCAAATAACGTAGCGATGGAAAAAGATAAGTAAGTTACATACTGTACATGATAATGTAAAATACATTTTCTATGAGCCTAGAAAATATAAAAAGATAAGCAACTTACATACATAATAGTGGAAAATACATTAAAATACATTTTCAATGAGCATAGAAAATATAATTAGAAGATAATAATACATTTTTTTTCCGAAGTACAGGCAGGAATATAATATATAGTAAGATATCACATGAGAGAGAAAGACAGCAACAGAGGTGAAGTATAAGAATGGGACTTGCACGATGTTAGTATGTGGGTCAGTCAAGTTAGAGGGGTTAGCCTGGTTGAGTGCAGGTGCATGATATGATAAAGATGCTGGGTGAGATAGGAGAAAAATGGCTCCTGAGGGTAGTCATAGCAGTGTGGAAAGAAAGGCATATCCCAGATCACTGACAAATAAGCCTGCTTGTGCCAGTGTACAAGAACAAAGGGGACAGCCACAAGTGTGGGTAGTACAGAGGTATCAAATTTGTGTCACACTGCAACAAAGTTCTGTAGAGGGTAATTGATAAACAGATATGCAGAGTAGGAGGGTTTACCTTTATAAAGCCGAATCACAGTGGTTTGAATGCTAATATGAGTGACTCATAACCATGAAAGCGAAAACGGTCATAGTCCTTAATGTTCGAAAAACAGCAAATCGAAAAGCAGATTCGCTGTTTTTCGAACATTAATATCAAATGAAAAAAAAAAAAGAAGTGTTAAGCAGGGGGGCAAGCCACCCTGTGCCCCCCCACACCCCCCCTACTTTAATATTCTAACTCCGAGATCGCACTACAGTGGGGAAAGGGACTATTTTCCGATTCCCCACTATAGCGCAATCCGCCCCACAGTGTTGAATGTGCAATAAGCGAATGTCACTGTGCATTTGCTCATTGCACATTTGAACCTTTTTTCGTTCTGCGTTTGCAAACTTTGCAAACAGCCTTTCGAACAATTGTTGTTCTCCTGTGTGCAATACGCACACATAAAGGTAAACCAAGTAGGAGAAAGTAAGATGGGTGATGAGCAGTTCGGATACAGCTCAGGATGCAGCACAACTTACTCACTGTTTGCAATGAGACAGATAGTTGAGAAGGTGGTAGAGGTAAGGAAAGAGTCCAAATGGGCATTTCTATACTTGGAAAAAGCATATGACAGTGTCCCAAGAAAGCTGATTGGGGCAGTACTGTGGTGGTTCAAAGTCCCAAAAATATTGGTAGAATTAGTGCATGCAATGTGCATGGACCCAATGACTCAAGTACGAACAGTGTTCGGTCTCACAGAAGGGTTCCCAGTGGGACTGGGTGTGCACCAGGGTTTAGCTCTGAGCCCACTGCTGTTCATACTGGTAAAGGACTACATTAGCAAACTGGTTGAAAGGGACATATCAACAAAGTTAAGTATGCAGATAATGTGGCATTACAGGCAGACTCTGAATAAGAACTTCAGAAAAGGATAGGGGAATGGAATGCAAAACTGAAGGCAAATGGGATGAAACTAAGCACAGATAAGGCAGTGGTAATGGCAGCAAATTGGGAAAATCAGAAGAAGCTAAGAATTACAAGGGAATATTGTGGAATAGGTTAACAGCTTCAAGTATCTGTTAAGTCCTATTCTTGTTTGGGTAACAATATTCAATCTGGGAGGGGTGGCTGAGGAAAATGGAAGTCTGAATGAAGAGGTCAAACGTAGAATCAGAGGGGCTGCAGCCAACTGGCCTAGAGTGTCAGGTGTAGTGTATGACAGAAGAATGCCAAAGAAATTGAAAAGTAAGGTGTACAAAACAGTGGTGCTACCAGTACTAATGTATGCTACAGAAACCTGGGCATTACAGGCACAAAACTGTATGCTGCAGAAACCTGGGCATTACAGGCACAAAACAGTGGTGCTACCAGTACTAATGTATGCTACAGAAACCTGGGCATTACAGGTACAAAACAGTGGTGCTACCAGTACTAATGTATGCTACAGAAACCTGGGCATTACGGGTACAAAGCAGTGGTGCTACCAGTAGTAATGTATGCTAGAGAAACCTGGGCATTACGGGTACAAAGCAGTGGTGCTACCAGTACTAATGTATGCTACAGAAACCTGGGCATTACAGGTACAAAACAGTGGTGCTACCAGTACTAATGTATGCTACAGAAACCTGGGCATTACTGGTACAAAGCAGTGGTGCTACCAGTACTAATGTATGCTACAGAAACCTGGGCATTACAGGTACAAAGCAGTGGTGCTACCAGTACTAATGTATGCTACAGAAACCTGGGCATTACAGGTACAAAGCAGTGGTGCTACCAGTACTAATGTATGCTACAGAAACCTGGGCATTACAGGTACAAAGCAGTGGTGCTACCAGTACTAATGTATGCTGTGGAATTTGGGGTATTCAGTGTCCCCACAACATCCATAGCTACCCTCTGAAATGGCTCCTTAGTCACAGGCAAAGACATCTAAAGAGCTTTCACTTTGCCTCCTGCCTTGCCTACCTTTTGACACTGCTCACAGGTTCTGCAGTGCCCTGTTACATCTCTGGAAATCCCAGGACAATAGAAGTTCTGCATAATATATCTCTTTGTATGTTTTATGCCTATATGACCTGCAAAGGGAATATCATGGGCTATTGCTAGAAGTGCCAGACAGTAGGCTCTGGGCACTACCAACTGTTGTATTCCCTCACCATCTAGCCCTCCCTCAGGGGTCCACTCTCTATACAGTAACCCTTTGTCTCAGTATACAGATTCCCCCTTCCCTTGAGAATCAGGTGCCTCACTGGCTACCTCCCTGAGGAATTGTAATGTAGCATCTGAGATCTGAGCCTGTCTCAACTCTCTCTTAGTTATTCTTCCCAGCTCCCCTTTCCACAGGACATCTGGTATCCTCTGACAGTGGTGCCTCATTGTCAGACTGAGTGCTACTATTCACCTCTGTCCTTGCAGTCACTCTGTCCAAGGGAACATCAGTACTCGCAAGCAGCTGTGGTTCACCTTCAGTCTCACTGCTGCAGGGTAGCTGCCTCCCTGAAGTAACCACCTCACAAGTCCTGGCTGCCAGTGTGCGGTCTGTCTGGGTCTCCCCCAGGCTACCTGACCCACATGCTTGTTTCGAAGCCTGACTGCGTATAACTGCATGAACACACAGTACTGAATTATCAAAATCATTCCCTATCAGGGCATCTGCAGGGATATTCTCAAACACACCTACTTGCTTGCTACCTTCCTTTTCCACCCTCCCAGTCCAGGTGAACCCTAGCCAAAGGTATTTGGAATGGGGTCCCTCCTAAAGTTCTGACTGGAGTAGACTGCCCAAGCAAGTAGTGCACCTCTGTAACCATTGCAGGCCTCACAATGGTTAGGTCAGAGACTGTCTCTCTCTTAGCCTTGGCCTCTTTCCCATTCACTAAGATAGGATATAACTTAGTGTGGTAGTTTGGTACCCTTGTTGCCTCGAGACAACCTACCGTTGGCATTTTGTCATTCCCACTTACTGGCTGTCCCACCTTTTGTTCCCCACCTTGCCTTTGTGGACATCTATCTGCTACATGGCCCCACTGGTTGCATTTAAAATATTTAACCCTTGGTCTTGGACATGTACCTGGACTAATGACTTCCCCTGCTACTGGCGGACTCTGTTGACAGTTGATAGAAACTCTTCATTTGGTGTCAGTGTTGGATGTGCAGCAAGTTCCCCCCTTTAGCCATATGGTCTCAAGATGCCCCAGCTGCTCTCCTCCAGTCTGATGAAATTATGTTAGTGGCCCTATGGTGCACCTGGTCATATATCCTGCTATGTCCTCCCACTGTGTTAACATCAGCTACTATCTGCTGCTAAATTTGCATTCTGCCAGACAAATCTCCATGCCCCCTCTCAAGCAGAAAGGAACCATGTCACTTAAATGTTTTAAATGTAAGCATAACCTCAACCACAGCTGTTAACAGTCAACTTTTACTCTCGATAAAGGTTTTGATGCGTAGGTTGGTATAGTGGTAAAGGTGTTTACCTCACAGACACAAGGTACAGTGTTTATTTCTCACATTTTGAAAGGTAAATTGGCTAGGCTTAAAATGGGCTACGTCAGCAGCTAGCCTAGTACTTATCTATGAGACTGTACTGTAATGCATCTGGGTCTGAGTATAAAATATCATTTGTTTATTTTTAAATCTGGCATTGTAATAATTTCTGAGGGAGATAGATGCATCTGTGCAACTATTTACATGTGCTTAGAATTTGCCAGTTAAGGATGTCACATAAGCAGTGGGGTTCATACCTCTCAGCATCTTAGAATAACAAATCTGTACAAAGCATGGGGCGGGGGGGATCAAATGCCCAAAAATAGGTATGCATTTTAAAGGTTACTTTTATAAAGTTAGAAAGTTGCTAGACTAGAACGTTTTGCATTAGCATACATTTTCTGAATAACATGAAATCTGAAACTCAAACGTGTTTTGTTTAGTAAATTCACATTTTCTGAATAACTTGAAATCTGAAACTCAAATGTGTTTTGTTTAGTGAATTCAATGCTCATTGATCTGCCAGAAAACCACAAATATTATGTGGAACAGATCAAAACTATGAGGCCAAAAGCTAGACATCCTGCTACTGTCTGGATACTTGAAAGGTATGCTGGGATTCTCGAGATGGAAGGGGCTTTTGAAATTAGCCAGTCAATCACTCAGTTTTAGTAGATAAACCTTTGCATAATTTCTGAATACTGATGTATTCAAAGCTGATTCAGACTTCAGTCTTATGTAGAATGTGAATGATTTAGGGAATATCTCTCAACTGTATAGATTTTTGCAGAATGCCCAGATCTTTGATTCACATTTTTGATTTGGTCCTCATAAATTGTATGGTTTTCTGAGAAATTACTGGGGGCTGAAGTCACTAATTAATGATATACATTAGAATTTCTGACTTTGTATCCTTCAGAAAAATGTGTTACTGCAAAACTCTGTTATTGTATCAGTTTTATAAATTTATAATTGCAAAATTTAAAATACAACCCGCATTTATGTGCCGTTGTCACGCATTATTTTAGGCTTTGTTCAGATTTCTTGCACTAAGAGTTTAAGTATTACAATTTGTGGTCTGATTTGAGGATAGAGAACATTAAAGTTGGTGGGGTGCAAAACTGACCCATATTGGTAATGACCAAATATCACTGCTCATTTCACTGTCTGGGTTCATTGACATTTTTTATTGTCATTAATGTGTATTTATTGATATGCCACGATACCATATTTTCCAGTGACATATTATCTCATAATTACATAATGATTGTTATCCGGATGCAAAAGGCCACCCATGCCACCCTGAACAAGTACAATTTTCCTCTTCTACCTTGCACATTTTACTGATTACACTAATGGTTTGGTACTTGCCAAAGGAAGCAGTAGACCCTCCATTTGAATAGGAACCACTTTGGATCTTTGTCATAGCTGGTAAACAAACCCTATAGTAGAGAATATTGTACAGCACTAGTAAAACTTCCTGGGATGTTATTTGGGCCCTTTGAGCTACCGTTCTTCATTGTGCTCATCTACTTCTTCATGAGGATATGATATAATGGTGGTTGCTCTCAAAGCCTAGTATAGTATTGGGGTTTCAAACCTATAGCTGAATGTCTTTGTAGATATGTATGTCATCTGATTTGAAATTTAGTGCACCACTGATTAGTATAACACTACAGTGATAAGAGTCCTTGGTTGACTGAAAATATACTACCTGTATTAGTATACTTATGAATTTAAATTATAATGTCACTATATTTATAGATGGGTATGTATATGATTTTAATGGCTATTCGCTGTGTACTGCCCCCATGCAGTATGCACAATGTCTAGGAATCTTGCCACAGACAGTAATTTAATTTTGCCTTATTTCAGTTGCATTTAAGAAGCTTAATCTGCTCCCAACTACTGTCATTTTCAATTTTGTGACCATAAGCTTGTCATGTAGGGAGCTTGCACACCAAGACTGCCTAAAATATTGTTGAGCTCTGAGGGGTAATCTAGTTAAAAGAATAATGCAACATCTCTATACAGGGAAGAATATTAGACTGGCCAAACCATGTAAGGAAAATACCCATGCACTCGAAAGTAAATAGTATGACATTGCATAAATGTAATGTAGATGCACTTCATACAGCTACCTAGAATTTAATCACATAAGCATGTCTTAGCCCAAGTAATCTGTCCATTAAGGTGCATCTTATTTAAAGAGAAGCTTGTTGCTAATCAGACTCCTACCTTTTCCTACATCCCACTATAACTGACTTTGGTTATTATATGTATTTCTGGATTCTAACATGTTCTTGTTTCACAGCTTTCTGAGGAAAGCAATTTAATGCATTTGCAAGTCAATGTAACAAAAAAAACAACCTCTTAGTATCATAAGTAGTTACTTAGCTAATGGCCGAAGAACCTTTTTAAGCATAGCCATTCATGCCCCAATTTTTAGAATTATTAGTGTCGTAGGACTAGAATTACTTTGGTATATGCCTGTGCCTTAGGGCATCTACAAGCTGCTCCTGTCCGTAAAGTCCACAGGTGACAAGCCAGGGGTGAATTTACAGTTTCCCTTCTATTGGTCCAAATTGCATTTGAATGGGATTAGGGAAGAGCTCTGTTTGGCATGAATGGGAAGGGTGTACCACCAAAGGGGTAGTCTTTGAGAGGCATATGTTCCTCCAACATGTTTTGCTTATGTCACAGATGAGGTTTACATCCTTAGGTCAGGTAATTCCAATGCTGTTTGTTTGTTGAATGTATAGGATTAATCAGGAATGGATGGGAGAATGCCTTGTAGGGTAAGGTAGGCATAGATCACCTCTCAGTAGCCTGTAAGAGACTCGGTACAGGGACAGGGCTTTGATGCGGTCCACACTGGACATGTTATTTACACCCTGTATTATTTTAGTGAGTAACTTGTGTGGCCGGTCTAGCTGTTGGTACATGTGCATTGGATGCATTGTACTCGATTATTGGTCTAATGAGAGCTGAGTATATTGAGGCTATGATCTCCTTAGATCTGGATGCCTTGCCCTTACTTATAATTTGCACAATGTAGAAGAATTTTCTCACCACCGTGGCACATAGGTTCATAGATTAGTAGTAGCATGGTTTGGTTCTCGGCTGGAGTGAACTTTGAGTGAACTTTAAAGACATGCAGGTAGGTGCAGGAGTGTGTGTGCCTTCTGTGAAGTTTGGGTGCCAGGCTGGCAACCTGACACCATAAAAATCCACTGCCAGTCAAGACCGGACTGGTGATCCACTGTGGTGACCCATAACCGGGAAAAGTCGAAAGACTTTTTACTCTAATTTGGTTCTGGTATATCTTACAATCCATCACTTCATCATTTCTGATTTCCTAGACTTTATAAATCTTTTGTTTTTATTTTATTTTAATTATTTTTGTTTTTACAGCCAATAGTTTTAAAAATTATCATTAACCAATTTACTGGTATGATCATAAAAAAAAAACTCAAAGCTGGATCAGCCCATATACCCAGGTTATTAAATTAATTCACATTTTAAATCAGTGTGCTGTATTAAATACTCATTATTCAATCTATCTCTCTGTAATCTCAAAGGCTTTGCTGCTGATAAATTAATAAACATATTATTGTCCTGGGCCCAAATGGTTTGAAGTACGCAGGTTATTTTAACCAATATCACTATTTTGCCACTCTACTCAATGGCAGGCAGAAGACAACATTGCCAGTGAATAGTGGTTGCTAAGGGGGAAGGCTCAGCGTGGGACCTGTAACTATGCGATAGCAGGTAATCCTATGCAAAAAAGGGGAATGATACTGAATCCCAGATTTCCCCTCAATGCTAGCCAGCACCCAACTGTGTAAGTGCAAGAATAGCATGTTTCAAGCCTAAGAGTTAGCTGACATCATAGAGGTGTGTGTCAGGCATACTGTAAGCTTATTGGAGCCCTGTGGCTCGGGTTTGCCCTTAGCTTAGCAGAGCTAAGCAAGGGGGCTGTCTGCAGCTGCCTAGCACTCTTTACATTGCCTAAGCAGGTGTGCGTGCCATGCACCAGTATTTAAAGGGAAAAAAGTAAACCAGGAGATAGCAGCTCTGTGCACATTTGAGCACTGTGTTTGCACGGCGAGACCCTAGGCTTAAACAGGAAGGCAATGGGAAGGGAAAACAGCAGTAGGAAGGTAATCAAGGAAAACTAGCATAGCTGGCAGGTGAAATGTATCAGAATCAGCCAACTACACAGGCAGCAGCCCCGCCCAGCACACTACTATAAACTATGCAAACACCTTTTCCACTGTTTTTTCCCCACATACTCTACACCACCGCTGTACACAAGCAGGGAAATTTTAACAAACAAAAGCAAAAAAAAATCAGGGGCTGCAGCAGCTATCATACATCAACATGGGGAAGAGGCTGAGGGTGGTGAGGATGAGAATGCAGTCGACCAACCCAGAGTGAGGAGATGGAGAAGAGTGTACAGACCCAGGGTAACCTACCAGGGGCTACATGAGGTGGAGATAATGGAGCACTATAGGGTGGACAGGGACCTCCTACAGCAAATTGTTGAGCTGTGCCGGCCACACCTGACACACAGAACTAACAGAGGGGCACCCATCCCAGTGGATACCAAGGTATGTGTAGGCCTAAGAATACTAGTCACAGGTACCTTCCAAAGGCCAACTGGGGATATCATGGGGATCTCACAGGCATCAGCATCCAGGGTACTCCACCAGTTCCTGGATGGGATGTCAGCACATGCCGGTGAGCAAGTATATTTCCCCAACACCCGTGAGGTGTTGGCCAGCAATATGCATCTCTTCCACCAAATAGCAGAATACCCTTAGGTAGTGGATGCTATAGACTGCACACACATATGCATCAAAGCACCACCCATTGAGCAGGGTATGGTCTACATCAACCACAAGGGCTTCCCCTCCATCAACTGCTAGGTTGTGTGTGATGCCCAGGGCATTATAATGAATGTGTGTGCTGGCTGCCCTGGAAGCTACCACAACTCCCACATCTGGCATCTGATGCAGCTGTACCAGAGATTTGTCAATGGGAACATCCTTTATGGTCACCTAGTGGGGGATGCTTGTTATGCACTGGAGCCATGGCTGATGACACCCATCAGAAATGCACACACACCCGAACAAGAACTTCATAATGAGGCACACTCACAGACCAGAATCATAATAGAGCATGTGTTTGGGATGCTCAAGTCACAGTTCCGGTGTCTGGACCGATCCGGTGATGCCTCGCAGTACTCACCAGCTACATGTACCCAAATTGTTATCGTATGTGCCATGCTACACAATATGATCCTGTGGAAACAGCTGCAGCAGGAACAGCATGGGGTAGGGCCACACAGCCCCCCACTATTGCCAAGGCCTGCACAGGCACAGAGTGACTCAGAGTAGAAACAACCTGAGCCTGCCCCAGTAGGCAGAAGGAAGCGTGCCCAGTATACCCTGGCCTTGGCAAACAGGCAACACATAGCATATACAGTGACACAGTAGGGACCCAGGGAATGACAACTCTCTGTGACTCGCACATACAGTAAAAGGGATGCCAAACATGACACTACCTGTGCTTAACCATGTATAGGGAGTGTACTATGTGCATCTGACACAGTCGGCCCTCCAACACCATCCTCAATACTGGCACAGCCACAAGATAAGTCACTCTTCCTACCAATTGCCAAATGGCATAGTATGTGTTGTTACTTGTGTCTATGGTATGGATGTGAGCATGAAAGGGAATCGGGTGGCTGAATGTGATGCCAGCAGATAGTAGACACCTATAGTGGCAGCATGAGATCTGAAACAAATGCTGGTGTCACCATAGTAGGCAGTACTAGACAAGGTGACAAAACGCACTGCAGGAAATGTGCTGGCCCACATGTGTGTGCATATTACATACACATGCCAGTCTCAGCCAGCAGGACAGGTGGAGACAAACACAAACAAAGGCTGTGCTAAGGTCTCTGATTGATGGCTATGGGTAACCTCCCCCCCAGACCTACACAGACAGACTACAACAGATCAGGCATTAGGATGTTAGTTCTGAAGGGTAAGAAGTCAGAAATTGAAATGTAGGTCAATCAAACCTAAGACCTGTAGTACACCGATATGCCTCTAGTCAGCATGATAGGTTAAAATACAGAATAAAATGGAGTACCTGACATACCAGTACAATCACAGCAAATGTGTACAAGTGTCAGGTGTGCCCCCCAATCCTATGTAGAAATGTAGTAACAGTCCGGTGTGCCCCCCAATCCTATGTAGACACGTAGTAACAGTCAGATGTGCCCCCCCACAATCCTATGTAGAAATGTATTAACAGTCAGGTGTGCCCCCCCACAGTTCTATGTAGAATTGTAGTAACAGTCAGGTGTGCCTCCACCCCACAATCCTATGTAGAAATGCAGTAACAGTCAGGTGTGCCCCCCAATCCTATGTAGACACGTAGTAACAGTCAGGTGTGCCCCCCAATACTACGTAGAAATGTAGTAACAGTCTGGTGTGCCCCCCCAATCCTATGTAAACACATAGTATCAGTCAGGTGTGCCCCCCAATCATATGTAGAAATGTAGTAACAGTAAGGTGTGCCTCCCCAATCCTATGTAGACACATAGTAACACACAGGTGTGCCCCCCTAATACTATGTAGAAATGTAGTAACATGCATGTGAAGGTATAATAACAGTGGAGCACAGATTACCTGAGCTGGCCAAGGTAGCAGGATAGATTGTAGCATGTGTACAATATGCAGGTCTGAGTGTGTTAGGTTGGTGTGTGTTGTATATTGTGTGAGAGTGGTCAGTATGTATGCATGGTGAGGTTTGTTCTGGTGGTCATTGCCCAGTACTGCTGATGACAGGGCCAAGTTCTCACAACTGCAGTGCCAAACACAATGCTTTCCAATATAACACATTGCAGCAGTAAGCCATCTCCATTGCCAATGTCATACTACACGTCAGACGTGACTAACATCATGACACCAATGCAGAGGGGAACTAAAAGGACAACTGCTGAATCATATATGAAGGCACTGTAAGAGCATCCACTTGTGCATGAATCGTGCCATCCAATATTGAACCAAGACACTCTCCATCCAAGAAAAGGGTGCCAATGTGGTGGCCCCCTGCCATATACATACTGTACAACAAAATGAGGAAACTCTTGAAGAAATAGTGGACTTTTCAGGATGCAAAATACCCACTTACCAGCTACAGTAAGAGGCAGAGACCCCTCATAACACCCACCAAAGGTAGTTACGAACATGATATAGCCACAGATGTCAAAGACAACTGCAAGCCATTCCATAGCAATGTGAGTAATCTAAATGGCAATGCTCAGAACTGCTGTGAGCTACAACAGGATGGTACTAAATCTACTCCTCCCAGGGATATTGCCAATATACTGGCAGATCAATTAAGTGCCAACTGCACCCCCTCCCAACCTCCAAAGGGCCCATCTCAACATGAATAGGTTGCCATATGCCTTAATGAAGGCCACATAGGTAAAAACCACACTCTACAGAGCTATGACAACAGCAGCCATGGGACCAGTCAACATCCCGGGCTATGTACTACATGTGCTACAAACTGCACTGGCACCTCACCTACGTGTCATGTCTAATCATAGCCACACCTCAGGCTTTGTGCCAACTGTGTGGTGCACAGCTACAGTTATCCCAGTCCACAAGGGGGGATCCACCTTGGATTCTGGGAACTACAGCACCAGCAGTATGACATGCCTGCTCTGCAAGGCCATGGAATGTATTATCATGGAAATTAAAACAAAGGCATTGGCAACCTGCAAACACTGGACCCTAACCAGGTTTGGTTTGTGAAGGGCCAATCATGTCACCTCAACCTGAATGACAACTGTGAATCCATCTCCAGAGCCATGGACAAGGGTAAGGTGGTTCACACAGCCTATCAGGACCTCACCAAGCCCTTCGACACCATCCCCCAGTCTGGAATCATAGATAAATGTATCAAGCTGGCCATTAGTCACAATGTCACCCAATGGGCTGCCAACTGCTGTACTGACACAGCCCACACTGTAAATGTAGGTGACACCAACCTGAGCCCCAAACAAGTGACAGTTGGAGTACCTTAGGTTTCAGTCCTGGCACCACCCTTGTTCGACATCTACTGCTCTGAAGTACAGTCCAACAGTAAGGGACACCGGCAAACAAAAGTTGCAGATGACTCCACACTGGGAGCCAATATTGAATCCCCAAATGATGTGGATATTCTATAGAAGGGCCTTACAGAAAGACATACTTGTTGCCTGAGGCATGGCCTCAAGATCAATGCCAAAAAATATATAGTTATCCCCATTGGGAAGGGACATGTACCTGTGAAGTACCACATAGGTGGCAGTACACTAAACACCTAAAGTGTGATAACAGACTTAGGGACACAGGTGGACAGTGGTCTCACCTTTGATAACCGCATCGCAACAACAGTCAGGAAACCCACCTATGTGACACACCTCCCACTAAGGATTTTACATCCAGGAAAAGGAGTCCATTGTCCCACTTTAGGCATCTCTCATTAAACCTAGTACAGACTACAATGGCCTGTTACTTATGTACCTCACAAGACATCTGCAACAAGTAGAGAGGCTGCTCACGAAATGACCACAGGCCTAAACCAGATGTCCTATGCTGACTGCCTGAAAATCATCTAGCTATGCTCCGTCACGTATTGTGTTCTTAGAGACAATCTCTGCTTAACATACCATACCATGTCAAAACCATAGCTGTTGGACATGCTACACTTAGAGAATCCCAAACCCTCACAGCCACATGCTCCAGGGATCCAAATCCTGTCATCACAATGAACAATACATGCAGTAGGGATGTGTGGCTGACCCAGATACTCCCCAGACTCTGGAATAGATTGCCCATACATGTCAAGCAGAGTGCCTCTTTGGCCCTCTTCAAAAGGAACCTGGACGATTGAATGGGAGATAGGACATTTACCCCGAGGATCATGTCAGCTGCCCTGCTAGGCAGGGGTGCAGGGAAGTATATATTGTGGGGAGTCATAGCCAGAGAATTGTCATGTCTAGGCATGTATAGGCCCTAGGGTCAATAGCCTAGTATCAACGTATGACCCTATGAACCTATGAACTACACTTTTCATTGCCCAACCTTGGCAAGGTTGCTGATGTCATTCACTTTGAAATACACCTTTGAGGAAACAGTAGCCCGGTAATCTCTGTGGTGCATCCTGTAACAGAGTAATGCTGTAGTGTGATATACTCGTTCGTTAGGTTTCTATTCCCAGACACGGCAAGTGTGGGTGTTTGTTTGTCTGTGTAGGGAGCAATGCTTTTGAGGCCATTCACATTCACTGCAACCTCCATTGCCCTTCTTTGGCAAGCCTGCTGATGTCATTCACTTTGAAATACACCTTTGGGGAAGGAGTAGCCCAGTAATCTTCATGGCATGTCCTACAACCATGTAATGCTGTAGTGTGATATATTAGTTAGATAGGGGTTCTATTCCCAGACATGGCAAGTGTGGATGTGTTTGTTTCACTACAACTTCCATTGCCCTTCTTTGGCAAGCCTGCTGATGTCATTCACATTAAAATGCACCTTTGGGGAAACAGTAGTCCAGTAATCTCCATGGCGCATGCTATAACTGTGTAATGCTGTAGTGTGATGTACTAGTTAGGTACGAGTTCCAATTCCAGGCATGGCAACTGTCAGACGCGGTGTGTGTGTGTGTGTGTGTGTGTGTGTGTGTGTGTGTGTGTGTGTGTGTGTGTGTGTGTGTGTGTCTGTGTTTGTCATTCGTATCCTCTGTGTAGGTGGCTGTGAGTGTGTAACAGCTGGACTCATTGTGGAGCGGGATTTGCAAATTTCTTACGTGGTGGGCCTATTATATGTCACAATGTCCACCTTACAAGGATAACCGATGTCAAACAGCAGAGAGGCTGTGGTTGACAATCCATACACCTACATGTGATATCAAGGCCTGGCGAACAATTTAGGCAACCCTTGTATTACCCAGAGAAAACTTTCAACCCATGTCTCATACACAAACACAGTCAGCTAGGCAACAACACTTTGTTGGTAGTTCCCTGCATATTGCCCACAGATAGTAACCATGGTGTGATTGCAGCAGACTACAGAGGGCATGTCACCCTGTCCCATCACTACAAAAGGCACATAATTGCATATAGTGCTCCTTCACTATGTTCCCCACTTTACGCCTGCATAACTGTAGTGCCATCAAATGTAACCCACAAAGAACATACCATGCCTTAAACACATGCCCTGTATGGACAGATGCCACTGACACCACAGAATACCTGTATCATGCTGTCAATGTATGTGCAGGGTCAACCTGGTGTCCATTGTCAGTTCCCACCACATGAGGCCAGGAATGGCACATCTGATGATAACAATCTGTGTACACAACATGCCTCAGACACCCCAGGTACACTTCTACATGTCACAGAACATGCATGCGGACGTGTGCACATCCCAGACACCATCCATGTCATGGAGTATAGAACACATACATGGCAAGCATTGCACAGCACTGGCCACCCACAATAGTAACCCAGATGACTGGATGGTGAATACAATACCCACCTGTGTGGACCAATCCAGACACTACACCCCTGAGCCACACTGCAGACATTTTCATGAGGCCTGATGCCAAGGTATACCCCTTACCTAGCCTTGTACAGCCTTCTGGCAC
This sequence comes from Protopterus annectens, assembly GCF_019279795.1. Classification (NCBI taxonomy): domain Eukaryota; kingdom Metazoa; phylum Chordata; order Ceratodontiformes; family Protopteridae; genus Protopterus; species Protopterus annectens. The sequence goes on along the minus strand of NC_056727.1, from coordinate 727,499,131 downwards.
AGTCAACCACTACATACCTGTGAAGCAATGCACCCATGCATGTCCATACTGGCAACCTGTGTTTGTGTGGAGTATAATGATTTTGACCCCATTCACACTCACTACACCTCCCATTGGCCTACTGAAGCATGCCTTCTGATGTCAGACACCTTCACATACCCTTTGCCCATATATCATCCTGATAACCCCTGTGGTGCATGTGATATCTGTGTATTACTGTATTGAGGCAAACTAGCTAGTTAGGAAGTCTAATCCTGACCCTGCCAACTGTGTTAATGTGTGCAAGTCCCTGAGAGAGTGTGGCTGTGTCAACGTTGACACCTGTTCATGTGGACAGGCACGTGTACTACACCTACTTTATCCCTCCTATATCACTGTTGCAGATGTCACTCACCATCAGATATGGACAGCTCCCCAGCATGTAAGCTCTGTGATGCATGCAATAACTGCATAGACATGTGATAGCAATACATAGGCAAGGGTTTGAAACCCCATACTGGTAAGTGTGTGACACAATCATGCTTAGGTTTTACTCCCCCACGCCCTCCCTGTCTTACTTTGTCTCTGTCTGTCTCTTTCTTTCTCTCTCTGGTGGATGTGGAGAACTAAACCTGCTTTGCTTAGGCAGCAGCTTGTGTCTTGTAAGTGATGCTCATGATCAGCTGATGGCTTCTGCACAAATTGCAGTCCCCCACTAGCTGATTGCATGTCACTGTGGAACAGCTGTGGTCAAATTCCCATAGCCAAATGCATGGAAACACACTCCTATACCTAGGAACATCATGTGGGTGTTTGTACTTTTCATTCACTGTGAGCAGGAACTTGTGTAGGTGTTTGGCAAACAGCATCACAGATGGTATTGGGATATACCTCTAACATCATACACTGTGGAGACAGGCGAACAAACAGGAGGTGGATGTGCCAGACATGACTACAGAATGTAAGTGCTGCTCTTCTGCATTTGGAGTAATGTTGGTTTAACAGGGTGTGTGTGGATATGACTAGTCTACATGATTTAATGCCTGTCATGACAGTGTTATGTGTTTGAGGAAACTCCCACCTGTAGGGTTATCTGCAGACTGGGCAGTGTTTGGAGTCTTATGTTTCTTGTGTTACTCACAGATCACCTATCTTAACTGCAGAAGCATAGTCTGAGGATTGCAGTCAGTACATGGTGACAGCCATGAAAGTTACTGACTTCATATCCCTCATAGGACATATGTCACAACAAACCCTGTTACAACAGTAAATGCATGAAGGTATCACAGCAACATGCCAATATTGACCCAGTGTTTGTGGCTCCAGCCACAAGTCTGTCAACCTTTGTACATATGTCATGCAGTAAGAGGTGCATATGTTTTGTACACCATTATTTATTGACATCATACCTGATAACAAGCCAGTCAGATATCAGACTGCTAGACATGTTATGTATAGTAGGGGTTATTTCTGAGGACATAAGCTGTGCATTCTGCAGCTGTGTATACAGTAGTGGGGTCTGTGTACTTATGGTGATTGTCGACATTATGTGCATTGTGAATACGTACCTTGGCCTGTGTACAGACTGTGGTAGATGTCATTGTTCTTGGTCCTGTTCTATCTGATGTTACATGCTGCTCTAGTGTATGGTACCCTATTGGCTCACATGTTTGTAGGGCCAAACACACACGTGTCCCATACCACAGACAAGCATTGGACCACAGTGTGTCATGACCCAGTTTATGTAGGGTAGTGTGTGAGTGGCACATATGATGGTGTTTATCAGACAGTCCATATAATGTCATACTAAGCTTGTGTACCATATGTGGCTGTGGCTGTGTTCACATTGTTGTGGGTATGCACTTTCTCACAGGTGTCTGTTACTCTGTGCTGTGACATGCCTGTAGAGCCTGCTATATTTGCAAGTACATGTGCATTCCCCCATACAAAATGTAGGCCAGCGTTGTGGCAGTCTGCCTGTAGTTTGCACAGTGCTTTTTTAGATGCCTAGCAGCTTAGTGTAATTACCCAGTGTGATATTATGTCCAGATATTTGCAAGACGTACTGCTACCAGGCCACCATAACTGTTGTGTATTTCTGACAAAGCAGTGGTATTCTGTACAGATGTATGTCACTAACTACTGGGTAGTATGTGGTCATGTGACCCCTGCATCACCAGTTATTATGTGTCAGGAGAGATAGGCATGTGTGAATGCATAAACTGTCTGGGCATATGTAGTCCAGTATTTACGTGCTATACCCATGTACATGGCTGTTAACATCCACATTGTCAAGCTTGGTCTACATGTCTCGCATGAAGTGGATCTGTGTATACCTCTGGACTGACCAGAGAGTGCCAGACTGTCCACATATATTGGTCATATCTCTGCTGTAGTCCACGGGATCATTACTGTGCTATCAGTGGTACTGTACTATGATGTCCTTAGGATGTTTGTCAATAACCAATGGCGTACCTGTCAATAGCAGATATGACCTCCCACACACAACGTGTGTTAAGACAACCCCTGTTACAGTAGCAACAGTCTAGATATATACCTGCAATACATACATGACATCCCCTTGCACTAAGAGGTTGAGACTATTGTTGCTGAGGTAGGACTCCACTCCATGTTCTGGACATATGGTAAACATATAT
>NC_056727.1:727483995-727493995 GCF_019279795.1 Protopterus annectens | reverse complement strand
ATAATTATGTGCAATTGTAATGGCCACTACAATACTTATAAAAAACAATTATTATATAGTAAAGCTGCATGTAAAAAATCTTGTGCTATGTTAATTAATAATATAACTCCTTGACTTCAAATAGGGAAAAATAGATATACTGTCATTAATACCCAGGTATTTGGGTGGCATTTAATCTAATTTGCCAAGCTGCTTCCAACATATCCACCTTCAACTTATCATCACCTCCTCGTATGTCGGGCATAACTTGACCCAACACAAAGAAAATAAACTTTTTAATGTTTGGACATATAGTGGTGTGCATATATAGGGCATTAAGGGTGTCCTTATTTCTAATGTCTCTGAGGTGTTCTGCAATTCTTTCCTTCAGTTTCCTCACCATCTTTCCCACATAAAAAGCCGGGCATGATGTACAACTGGCTATATATACTACCATTGTTGAGTTACAACAACATCTTCCTGGACAGGGGACAGATCTATTGTAACCCGCAATTACTACATAGGGCCCCTCATTTATGTATCTGCAAATCCTACATGCCCCACATTTATACATCCTTGAGTAACCTTTACAAACCGGTGTTTGCTCCAAAATACTTTTAATATTGTTTCCTTTACTAAAGACAACCCTTAACATGTCACCTACAATTTATTTTGTGTTGGAACTAAAACTAAATTCCCAAACTATCCGCATAGTGTCCACAATAAAAGATGTCTGATGATTAAACTTCAAAATCATTGCATTATTCTTAAATCGTTGGCTAACTTCCTTCTGTACTATATTTCCACCTCTTAAAATGGGAGGAAATTGGGTAGCTCTTTTTGTTTTTATTTCTCTTTTGGTATTAATCAAAGTTTAAGAAGATAACCTCTCTCTAAAAACATACCTACTAATTTGTAAAGTTGTTCTTCAAAAATCTCATTATCACTAACCAAACGTAATAGCCTCACCATTTAGCCCTTGACTACACTCTTCTTTTGATGGGAGGGATGACTACTTCTATAGTGTAACAAAGAATTACTATATGTCTTTTTTCTAAATATTGTACTTTGCATCCCTTCATTGTTTTTTATCAAGTGTATGTCAAGAAAGTCTGTGTTGTCTTCATTCCAAGTACTAGTAAATTTGAAGAAGCTGGTAGTTGAATTTAAGTAATCTATAAAGTCTGTGGATTCAAATCCACTACCCTTCCAAAGAATCAGTATGTCATCCAGGAATCGACTATACAACAGTATTTTTTCCATAAACCTGGAATCAAAAATAAAAACCTCTTCCCAGTGTAATAGTACAAGGTTAGCAAACCCTGGGGCACACTTCGCCCCCATAGCCACACCTGACACTTGCCGAAAAATTTCCCCTTCAAATGTCAAGACATTATTTCTTAAAATTAACTCCATTAAAGCAACTAACAGGTTAACTTTTCCTCCTTCTAACCTACTATGTTTATCTAAACTCTCCCTAAAATACTCCAGTCCTTCCACATGGGGGATAATTGAAAACAAATTAATAACATCAATTGTGAGAAAAGACCCTGTAAAGGTTTCATTAACGTCCCTCAAACATTCTAAACAATTCCAAGAGTCCTTAATTATGTGATCAACATCCAAAATGATCCCCTGTATTTCCTTATCCACAAAAGATGCAAAAGGTTCCATTTTCAAGCCCTTGGCCGCTACAATGGGCCTAAAAGGGGGTTCTCTATGCATTTATGCACCTTGGGGATCCCAAACAACACCTGTGTCACCTGGCGTTCTACATTCAAAAAATCAAATTCACCTTCATTTATTTCCCCTTGAAAAAGTGCATCTACCATAAACAAGTCAATCTTGTGATAAGCTATATGCATTTCTTTGAGTGATGCAGTCTGGCATGTAAGTGTGTCACTTAAAATTTCATGCATTTTAGCAACATAATCAAAATGAGCCATGATGACTACCCCTCCTCCCCTTATCAGGCTTCATTATTCTCACCTCATGGTTATTAGCTAACTCAAACAGTATTTTTCTTTCCTCAATATTTAAATTGTCATGATCCATGAGTCTTCCAGTGTTATTCAACCCCCTCCTAACTTCATTAATACACAGTTTTTCAAACATCAATACTTCCCTTTTGAGTGTACTCAAAACATTATTTGAGTTATTCACATCATGATTCTGTTCTCTAAAGAATAATGACAAGTTCATTTGCCTTGTAAACATTTTTAGACTAATGTAATAATCAACAAAATTCAAATAAAATGCAGGAACAAATGTAAACCCTTTACTTAGCAAGTCATGATACACTTCATTTATTGTTAAGGCACTGTAATTATAAATGGAAAACCCATTTCTTTGGCACTGAACAATACAATTACCAGAAGCATTTACATCACTCATTTGTAACACTTATTTTCTGTAAACCCTTTACTTAGCAAGTCATGATACACTTCATTTATTGTTAAGGCACTGTAATTATAAATGGAAAACCCATTTCTTTGGCAGTGAACAATACAATTACCAGAAGCATTTACATCACTCATTTGTAACACTTTAAAATTTTCTGTGTCTTGCTGTACAAATACAATGTTACTATCATTAATGGCTGTTAACATCCTTTCCTGGTATTCCATTTCCATTTGTTGTTCTGAAAATTGTTGTGTCGATAATAATGTGAATCGCCCTGGGCTTGGTAACGTTGCCCTTCCCCTTTCTTGTTCATTAGGTGTTCTGATCTCCTCACTTGGGGAACCGTAGGTAAAAAACCCTGGTCCTCATGACTCAATTGTTCATTGTTACTAACATTATTACCCTCACAGTTCAAACACAAATCACCATTGACATTTCCCCCAACCCTATTAGTGTTTCTAACACCCGCTTTGGTGTTAGGCGCAAAAGGGTATACTTTGTTATTTTTATAATCTTCAGAGTCTCTCAATAGCTTTTTGGTTTTAATTTTTATATTTTTGTTCACAAAATTTTCAACATTGTCTAACATAGAACGATACTTAACAACGTGCTGAGAAAACAACAAGTCATTCACAATGTTCTCATTTAAAGTCTCTATTTCTTTTTCCATAATGGCCACTCTATTCAAGTTGTTCTTAATAATAATGTCACACATTTCCAAACTGTTCTGTTGAATAAATCAACCAGTTGTTTAAACGCTGTTGAGTCACCTTCCACACCCATAGGTAACTTCCAGACCCTCAATCCTTTAGGCACCTGCTTTAGCGAAACAGATTTCATCAGAAACAAATTATCCATTTGTAGGCCCCTGTATTTGCGACACAAATCACCAAACTGATCTATCTGCTTGCTTAATGGTAGCATTACCCCTCTCTGTTCATTCCTCTCCTCATTCGAGTCCAAGAAATCAAATTTAGGTAACTGTAACCACTCTTTGATATTCTTTTGCTCAGGACTTGCTGCACTTGCTTCTGGAACTGCATTGTTCACCGCCTCTAGCCCAGGTGGTGAATGCAACGTGAAGAACTCCACTTGGGAGTCCGTCAACATATCATGTACTGCTTTTCTGGCCTCTCTTCCAACCAATAGTGCAGTTAGTCTCTGAACTGAAGAAGTAAGCTCGGAAATTAACACGTCCATACAACCGGAAAAAAAAATCAACCAAAAATATCGAACCAAGCAACTGGATGTTCAAACCAAATGTAGAAATGTTAATATAGTATATTTAGTTGCACCAACACAACTAAAAATCCATGATAAAGCAGAAAATATATCCCCAGTTACCTGATTAAAGCAACCAGCAAACTCACAAAAAGAAGCCCAATAAGAGCCAAACTTGTAAAATAACTAAAGCCAGGAAAAACGGTAGAATAATTCCACTTTAATCACCAAATTCCACAAAACTTAGCGCTTTCACCATAACACATATGGCTTCATCAGAGTCAATGGAAAATTTAAAATCATTCGTATAAATAGTTACATCATCTAGCAACAACAAATCAACTTCCTTAATACATTAATAAATAATCATTTTAGTTTAAAATAAAATTTCTCACTAAACTATTCCAGCTGCTTTAAAAACAACACATATATTTTGTAAAAATGTATATATATAAATAAAACTCTTAGCACATTCAAAACTCTATAAATGTTGTATATATATTATTCTATTATACCTATATCAACTTATACACTTGTATAGTATTAAATACAAATATATATATATATATGTATGTATGTTATTTTATATAAATAGGTAAATATTCAACATATATATTCATTTCAAAATAATTTATAATAATGGAAATAATTATGTGCAATTATAATGGCCACTACAATACTTATAAAAAACAATTATTATATAGTAAAGCTGCATGTAAAAAATCTTGTGCTAAGTTAATTAATGATATAACTCCTTGACTTCAAATAGGGAAAAATAGATATACTGTCATTAATACCCGGGTATTGGGTGGCATTTAATCTAATTTGCCAAGCTGCTTCCAACATATCCACCTTCAACTTATCATCACCTCCTCATATGTCAGGCATAACCTGACCCAACACAAAGAAAATATTTTTTTTGTAGAAGCAGCTTGGCAAATTAGATTAAATGCCACCCAATACCCGGGTATTAATGACAGTATATCTATTTTTCCTTATTTGAAGTCAAGGAGTTATATTATTAATTAACATAGCACAAGATTTTTTACATGCAGCTTTACTATATAATAATTGTTTTTTATAAGTATTGTAGTGGCCATTATAATTGCACATAATTATTTATTTCCATTATTATAAATTATTTTGAAATGAGTATATATGTTGAATATTTACCTATTTATATAAAAACACACACACACACACACACACACACACACACACACATATATATATATATATATATATATATATATATATATTTGTATTTATAGGTATAATAGAATAATATATATATACAACATTTATAGAGTTGTGAATGTGCGAAAAGTTTTATTTATATGTATATATATATATATATATATATATATATATATATATATATAGATATATATAGATATTTTTTTTTTTTACAAAATATATGTGTTGTTTTTAAAGCAGCTGGAATAGTTTAGTGAGAAATTTTATTTTAAACTAAAATGATTAATTATTTATTAATGTATTAAGGATGTTGATTTGGTTGTTGCTAGATGATGTAACTATTTATACGAATGATTTTAAATTTTCCACTGACTCTGATGAAGCCATATGTGTTATGGTGAAAGTGCTAAGGTTTGTCGAATTTGGTGATTAAAGCGGAATTATTCCACAGTCTATCCTGGCTTTGGTTATTTTACAGACACAAACCATGGTTTGTAATATATGTTGCATGCATGTCAACTGGATCACCTCACGGGCCTTTTGCAGGAGGCACCCAGAGGATTGGCTGATGCATGTCACTCTCACCCTGAGGGTTACCACAGTGGTGTCTGTAGATAGATTGCCTGCTGGCACATGGCAGGTGGCATGATATCACTGTACACACATCCCCTACACTTCCCGTCACTCCATGGACAATAGCCAGGTACACACCTATGACCACCTGCAGCGATGCACCCCAGTACTGACAGATGTGTACGTGTGCATTACTGAGGATATCAGTGTCTGTGTGTTAGTATACCTGTAGTTGGGAATACCATGAGGGCCTTCACACCCACCACAACACCCATTGCCATGATGTAGCTGCTGCTGTACCAGACATTACATGTACCCTGTTACGCTCCTCTGCCTAAAGGCTACCTGAGCCTTGCAGGACCAGCACAACACTGTTGTACTAATGGGTTGATAGGCATGGGATACCCATTGAGTTCTGGAAAGTGTGTGTATGTGTGCATGTGTGTATATCTGTAGGGTACAGCATTCCGAGGCCACATACTCCTATTACAATATGCATTGCCACACAGTATTATGGATAGTGATGTTGCTGCCCATAGGAGAGGCATGACAATGCATCACCCTCCTATGCCTGTGGCATGTGCATTAGATGCATATCCCCGTAGTACCACTGTTGGGATGGACAATGGGTTGTATCACGGTCCTGGTCAACATGTGATGCTAGGTATGTCAGAGTGTCATCATGGGTTCCAGTGTGTACAATATCCACAGTGGAGTGTGGGTGTTGTGTACACTGTCATTACACCATGGCACCCCTGGTACATATCCCATGTACCACTGTATGGTCACCACTGTCACCATCAACCATACAGGTAACTGATAACACAATTCAACCCTGTTATGCATGTGCTGTGTGCAGCCTACCTGCAACACACTGGACACACTGACAAGTTAGTTAGCACTGATAGGCCTAGGTTTTTTGGATGTGTGTCTGCCTGTTATGTGTCTGTTAATGTCTATATGATGGTATGTCACACTATGTATTGTCCATATACAACCATTACATCCCCCATTACCATACTGTACATGCCTGGAGATGTTCTGCATGAAACATGCAACCTGGAACACACCTTATCCTAAACACTGTGTGGTGTGTGTGCAATGAAAGACACACATCAGTAGCAGTACATACCTAGGTAGGGGCCTAGTCCCAGTGTTGCCAAGTAAGTGTGTGCATGTATGTGGAGGGATCTACTTCAGGCTGCTGATTATACATGTCCCTGGGTGTCATCTGTCTATGTGGCACAGGCACTAACTGTTATACAGACTTGTGAAATGTGTTCAACTGTACCCAGGATATGTCACAGCCATGGTGTCCCCACAGTGTCATACCCTTTGTGAGATATGACTGCAGACCATCCTCCTGCTCACACATGTACATCTACAACACAAACAGATAACATTATGGAGACCACAATCACTCAGTGTTACTAACAGCTATAATGCATCATGGCTGGACAGCTACAGTACCTGGCATGTAAACATTAAACATTACTGCTGACATGTTACACAGCAGTACATTGGTACACTGTAGAACAGTCACCGTGTGCATCAGAACTATATTAGCCTCTCCTTCCATCGATGTTATGGATGAAATGGATGCGGCACAGATATCATATGCACAGGGTGTGCTGTTGGTTTGCCAGAGACCGAGGGTGGGCCATACATTTGACACCATGTGTGTGTGGGTGAAGGGTGTAATTCACTGAGATGGGCATGGTGATGTGGTGTGTGTAGGTATGGAGTTGCCCTAGGTGTGTTTGTATAGTGTGTGGGTATGCGTGCACACAGTTCTGCCATGTGGCTGCCCTATACAGGTGTTTCTTGGACAGCTGCACGCTATACCTGGCAGGGTGTACAGTGCACCGCTTCCGGCCATGGACATGTGGACTGTGCCTGCTAGGGGTTCAATGGGCATGTCCATGTACAGGCCTTGATGTGCTACTCTCACCTGATGATGGCAGATGTCCTCTGGAACCAGGTCCCTCCTGGGACAGGCCAGGGCCACGTGCACGTGGCCTGCTGTGGTGTGGTGTGAACAGCTCCCTTCTGCAGTGCTGGGGCTGGTACTTGCATGTCCACGTAGACCATCAGCTGTTGGTTTTGCTGGCCTACGTCCATGAGTCCATCGCCTCACTCCCCACCACATGTTCTAGCACGGATAATCCATGATCGATGAGGCCCACCATTTCACCCAACTGTCTATCCATGACCTCGGTATCATCACGGAAGGCACCTCCAAGTTCATGGAAGTTGTCACTTACAAATGAGAGAGCAGCCCTCTGCAGCCTCAGACCCTGCCTGGTGTACAGTTCCATAAGTGCCTGAGCCACCATGACAGTCTGAAACATGCGTCTGGTTGTACCAGTTGTGGCACTTCTGCCAGGGTCATGATGACCAGTGCCCTCCCATGAGCACCCTGGTACCTCTGCCTATGTGGTGCCCTACTAGACATCAAGCTATGCCTGCTGTGTCCAGACACAGCAGGCATAGATACCACTCTCTCCTGTGCACTGCCATCAACCACCAACTGTCCCTCTGCTATGGCCACCGGTGATGAGGTATCTATAGGCACTGTGACTGCGTGCGGGGTTGGGGTGGATAACAGGGGAATGTCAAACGAAGGCACAGTTTTGGCTTCTGACAACACCACCTGTGCCTCAACAGTCCTATCATCATTTTCAGTGTCTGTATGGACACCAACATCAGATTGCATGCAGAGGGACATTGACCCACCTCACCACCTCTGAGGGGAAAACAAGAAATGCATTTTAAGACCTGTATGGCACTGCATAACAGTACACACACACACACACACACACACACACACACACACACACACACACACACACACACACAGCCTGTAATTCCACCATAATACCTACCTATCCCTGACTTTACAGACAGTCCCATGTTTATTCATGCAAGTTCCCATCCTGCATCACACTTGGCAATGTACACTCATTAATACCACTCATTAACGTATCATTCTTCTAAATGCCTAGACAAGTGATCACAATACAAGGCCTGTTACTCCATTACCTCCTTGACTTGATTGGAATAGGTTTTACAAGGCCTCACTGCTGTCATCCAGTGTTCACCCTGGGTATGTCCAGACATCGTGAGCTTGGCCTTCATATGTTAGGGGCTACTACGTTCAGTCCATAATGTCACGCACTGGAGTGTCATATGTAACTATTGCTCAGTAGATGCAAGATCTGATGCTCAATCAACTTATTATGTGGACAACAGTAATATATGGATACACTCCCTGGTGCTGTCTCATAATTCCCCAATGCATCTGTAGTGCTGCATACGTGGGTAGTCATTCACTTTTCTGCTGATTGCAGTTTTAACAGTAAACCTGGTGTCTAGTTTCCCTCCCAATGCATGTTCCATGCTATAGACCCTATTATACCTTTAGCTGTCCTGTGATTACATATCAGACAAGTATTCCTGGTGTCTCATGTGTCAGTCCATGTCCATGTACTGCACGATTCCAAAGGGAAGTACTGATGTATGAACAATCCCATAGTCACACATGTGCATACATGAGCACCCACACAAACACACACACACACACACACACATGCACACACACATCCTACATGCATCAACCCCCCTCCACTCCACCAGATTGCACTTACAGACAAAATAACCCCCCACACACACACACACACACACACACACACCTACAGGTGAGGTTGCACAAAGATGGTACGCACAGACCCCCCCCATTACCCATCTGTCAACATGCATAACATATGGTACTCAACAGCATGCAGTGCAGCTATAGTCAATCCATGCTAGCAACAATATACATGTGGGTGATGCATGGGCTGTGTTAGTAGGCGATGCCCCTTCCCCTGGAAAACACTGCACCCATGTACACAGTATTGCTGTGCACCTGTTCTGCACCCTGCTATGTACTGTGCACCATACCTCACAGATGTACACACCATTGTTAAATGTGTATTAATGTGTCAGTCGTGTCTGCTCTAATGCTCCCAGCCCCATGTGTTTGTCTGACACATACCTGGGATAATATGTGGACATATGTCATTTGTGAATGCCTGATGTCTGATTTGCAGATCTCAACATCAGCGGTGCATGTATGACCAATACAATACTATTACACTGACAACCGTCAAACCTTACCATGGCTCTGGGAAGTGTACACACCCTTATTGATATGACGCACTCTTCCTTGATATGCCATGGGACCACATCACTGCATATGTTAACATTACATGAGTCTGATATGTGACATATGTCATGTACATTCAAATGCAGTGTCTAACAAATGTGTTAGGTGTGCTGATGCTGACCGCGATGCATATACTTCATGGGTGGATATGTGTGCACGCCCTTATCATGACGGTTTGTTGCACCTACTGTGATGTGTACTACAGCAGTCACTATTCCTGGCAGGGGTAAACTAGCATGGGCCATCTGTATTTGCCAGTATTCAGTCAGTCTGCCCTACACATGTCCCCCAACCCTGCATGATTGCAAGGTCAACTCAAGTGCACATCACTTGAAGTTCACACACTGCCATCACTATTGCTGTGGAGTCAGGGTTATGTCTGCCACAGTTCCTGACCCTGACTGTGTGCAGATAAAGCCA